>NW_010202550.1:18249-74131 GCF_000695765.1 Mesitornis unicolor
AATTACCCTCCTAATGAAAACTTTCGTTGTATCGAGTCCTTGTATCCTCCCCTGTGTATCATTGGTGATGCACACTCTCACATTATTTTTCCACTCTAAAGAGAAGGAAGACGTTAGTGCTCTAGCTTCATATTGCAATGGTAATTAAATGCAGCAGTTGACAAGTTTAAAGGCATCAAGCCCTTTGCAAAAGGCGCACATTCCCCTGTCCTGCAGGACTTGCAGGCATTTGTATGAGTTAGGGCAAAAACCTGACAGCATGTGTGATATTTTTGCCTATCCATTATCTTCTCCATCTGCCCTCTCATGGCAAATGTGCCTGGGAGAGACGGTAAGTTATCACTGCTCCCTCCTCCATCACATTGACCATACGAGTGCACTGCATTCAGCCAGAGGCGGTTTAGCTGAGATTCTTCTGTTGTTTTCCCCTGCTCTCTTTTGGGCAGAAAATTAAAGGAAGGAAGTTGCTGGGACTCAGTATTTCCAGTTCCTCCCCAGAGATGCCCTCCGGTCTGTTCAGCTGTATCTGAGCTTACGCCATATATCATGTAAGATTTTCTAGCCCTTCACTATTAGGTTGATGGCTGGGTAGAGTTTCTTTGTTTCTTTCATTCTGGATTCCTGGGGCAAAATGATGTCTAGAACAACTCTTTCCTACACATCTGAAATTACTTGGGGTAACTGATCCATCTTTTCTAATGATGTTGCATAGGCTTTATCTAAAAACTTGTGAATGGCTTAATTGGGGATTGACTTATGGCTGGATGTTATTCTGTGGGGTAAATTTTCCTCTCCTGGCCTGGCTCATAACTAGTTTTGGCTGGAACCAGCATGAGAGCTTCCACATTCCTACAGCTCTGCTCTGACATTCATGGCACGATGAAGGATGGGTAGGATTAGCTTGCTGCACTACATCACTGCTTCCACAGGTTTGGTGCTGTAAAGGGACAGGTCTAACAAGGTGATTATAGCTTTACAGGTTTGGTTAACATGCCAAAAGAGGCTGGGAGAGGTTTCCAGCAATGGTCTAATTAGATGAGTATTTCTATAATTTCATTTTATGTTACAAAATTGTTTTGTTGAATATGTTTCTGAGTGTTTGCATCTGATCAGTAAAGCTTTGGCAAGTTCGTGGTATTTGTGTAGAAAAATTTTAAATAAGAAAATAATTTCTCTGACTCAGTTATATTTATCAGACCTGAGATTTTCTAAACGTCACTCCAAGGTTTTGTGAGGTGCATTTCCTTTTGGAAAAAAATTAATTGAGCATTTCTAGTCTTTTGAAAACTGGATGCGGTATGTAGTTACACTGAGTGTTTTTTTTCCTGCTCTAAAATGTGGCATCCTTTATCATAATTAAATGAACTAATAGTGGCTGTGGTTTATAGAGAGCTCTGGAAGTAGAACAGAGCACATAGCTCTGGGAAATCAAGTGGATTTGTTTATCTGTGCATGAGGTATTGCATTTGTGTTCTAGATTTAAAATATAATTGCAGAGTCCCATGGATGCAGGCCAGCCACGTCTATAGTTTTTAACTTCCGACACTGAATAAAGACTTGCCACTTACATTCTGCAATCCTGCTATACCTTGTTGAAGATAGCAACAAGTAGAACAGTATTTCCATACGTTAGAACCCAAATGCAGTTGAATGCAGTATTTGATTTTTAAGCAGACCAGAAATCAGCTCTTTGAAATGCAACTTGTTATCTCTCATTCAGAAAGTTTAAGTACAGCAATGTATATCTTCAGCTCTTTTCCATCATAACCACAAGAGTGGGATCAAATGTTTGCAATCAGCAGAAGAAGATCACTGTTAATGAACGCCTACACTTCCAGGGTATACATATGCAAGTTTAAAAGGTCTGCTGAGTTGGTTGTTAAAAAACAGCTTAAGAATGTAAGATGTCAAGCTTAGAATGGTGGTAAATAACCAGAACTAAATGTGCTGAAACTTATATTGCTGTGCTTGTGTTTATTAAAGCTGTGTTTGGTTGATTTTATTAAGTGGCAATAAAATATAAACCTTAAAGATACCCAAAAGACATAAACCATAAAGATATATAAATTCAGGGTCAGGCCAGTCTGTAGGCAGCACTGCGTGGCTCTGGTCTGAATGGCATTTGGACCTAAGAGAGGATGTGCTTGGGTGATTTGAAATGCCAGCAGATCAGGCCTGGATCTGCCTGCTGTAGCGGTCGCTAAACATATTGTAGATTTCTGAAAGTGAAATTTCTGTCTTCCCCTGCTGCCTGCGTTTCCTGGGTGTTGTAGCAGCATCACTCACTGACTGTTCCTGCGTTGCAGTGGGACAGGCTGTGGAAAACTGTGCTGGCAGCGTCTCCAGCTCTTCCCCACTCCTGCTCAGGTCCCACAAGGTAGAGAGGAGCTTGAGGCACCTGTACAGAACTTGCTGAGCACAGCCCTGCCTGCTGACCTTTCTTTTGACGGATCTTTAGACTTTTTAGTAGTCCTTTCCAGTTGTTCAGCATAGGAGCAGGTGCTTTAAATTAAAGCTTAAAATTTAAATGCCTATTAGATAATCGGTGTAGTGCCACCACCGTCTCCATTACAAGCGTTAGTTCGGGTGATGTGTCTATTACAGCCTCACATGAATGAGGAACAGAGAGAGGACTGTGTTGCTGTGCTAGTTTTCTTCTGTATAGTTCAGGCTGCTGGGCTGGATTTGAAGTTGGTAATACCTGGCCTGTGTGGGAGTGGGGACTGCACCCACCCCTGTGTTTTTCCTTAGTTCCTGGAGTGGCTTTTTAAGACTTTTCTAATTCCTGAGGTGTAGCCATGAATTAGAGTATTTTTAACCCTTTTTCAAGCTTACTTTGCTTATCTTATGAAGGAAGCATTTAGAAGATTATTTGTGTTTTCCAGATTTGGGTTTTACATTGCAATTTTGTTGATGGATTTGCATTTACATTGAAGTTATATGATTTTGTACATGTTTGAGTGAAATACAGGGAGGAACTTAAGTAAAATACTGTTTTCAGTGTGTTAAGGACAAGATGTTCCTTAACTTTCTTGTCTAATGACAACATTAAAGTTACTTAATGTAAATAAACAACATATGAAGCTTGACATAGCACTAAACAGTCTTCTTACGGGAGGCTTTATTGTTTTTATATTTTCTGTAGCATGAAGACTAGAATATATAGTGGTGATATACGTGAAGAAACAATGTTTCTTATTTAAGAGAAGATACTCCTGTGTGTGTTTTTCTAAAAAATATGCACAGTAGCATAAAGGAATAAATATTTTCTGGTTTAATTTAGAGAGACTTAAGGAACTTACATGACAGCAAACAGAATGTATGAGAAGAGAGGAGTTGTATGGAATTTTGAAAATAATGACAAAATTTTAAAAAATTATGCATTGGGTATGCACCAGTGCAATTGAGAGAGTTGTCTATATAGACCAATTTTCCCTTTTTATGTATCTGGAAGTATTGCTATTGTCTGAGAGCAGTACACTTTTTAAAATATTAGCTACATTATCTAGAGACCAAGTACTTTGTTTTTCATCATTATACAATTGTATAAATTAGACTATATAATCAGAAGACTGCAATTCAAGATGTTAACACAAAGTATATTCTAAAAGCAAATTTAATTCTGGATTTTTAATGGACTTGTCACAATCAAGTCAGCAAGCTGGTCTTATCTGTCAGAAGATATGTGAATGGGAAGAAGGGACGCGGCCACAAGAGCTGCTCTGAGTCACGGGGCAGAAGCCCAGTGACAGACACTGTAGGAAAGGACATGTACTAATGATGACAGATGATCAAACTAAGAATGAAAGACTTTAAAGCTTTTAAATTATCTTCCACTTCTAATTAAAAGCTTTCTTGAATAGTAGGTCTAGTTCCTTTTCTAAGAAGCTGGAAAAAGCTGTGTTCTTTCTGGGACAGTGCCATAGTACAAGAGCATAACTGTTATTTATTTTTGAAATTATTTTAAAATCTGAAAAACTAAATCAATTAACTATAGGCATTGATACTTTGGGCAGTTGTTTTGTTGGTGTGGCTGTAAACTCAGCAGATTGTAAGAAGAATGGACCATTTTTCAGTCAGGTGGACAATCCTAACCCAGTTATACTAACTTTGAGACAGGTCTGGGATATATCGTTCAGATCTCACTTACTCTTAACTTTGTGCTTATAACAGCAGTTACATTCCTGATCATTACATATTAAAATGAGAAAATTACCATTTGAAGTTAATCCATATTAGGGTAAATTTAGGTTTTTTAAAATAATTTAAAATATGTCCTTTGTGGTCATCGGTCTAATGAGCAGGACAATAAATATTTTGAAAGCCTGTGCCACTGTCCTAAAACTGTTTGAAAGAATGTTTATGTCTCTTATGACCTGGAGGAAATCAAACTCTTTTAACTTCCTAGGAGTGCCAGTGGTGGCTCTGCCTGTTTCAGCAGAGTTTATCTTCTGTTTATGAGCACTGAAAGATTTGCCAGCTGCTTCTCTGAATCATAAAACAGTACCTAAACAAGGGCCGTGAAATGACTTCAGTGCATCGTGGTACACATGAACCTGAAGTACTTTGGATGCTGTACCTGGAGCTGCAGAGGGAACAGCACTGCACATACTTGAAATATTTTTCTTGGCTTATCTTTCGTCATCATAGAATGAATAGAGTTTTGGAAGTAAATTTAAGATAACTTGCAGAGTGAAGGGAAAACCGCTCTGGTATGACTGGGAATGTTTTCGGATTAATTTAACCATGGACAACTTCAATGTGCTGTTCAGAGAAAATACTGATTAAGTTGTTTTCAGTTTTTTAAGAGTTACTTTCAAATGGCAAAGATGCATGCACCAGAAAACTGTAAATTGAACTTACACTTGCTGTTTTATTTGCAGTTAATTTGGATTCTACTTGACTTTCAGTTTCACAAAGCATCAACAATTTGCATTTGTAAACATTTTCATCTGATAAGGAGCTCCTTGGCTTTCCTTCAGAACAGAACCGTTAGTTACACAAAACTAAAACTACAGATAATGAAACCAGGATGCTTTGTTCTTCATATAAATGTTTCCTATATTTGTTTAGGTTTCTTTAAAAAAAGAAACAGTGCTTCTTTTAGCTTGAAGCATATATTTTTCGTTGTCCTAGCCTTTTTTGATTTTCTTGTATTTACTGGGACGTTTGTACACTCTAGCCTGTATTTGATAAACAACTGCTGATACCATCATTCCTGCCATCCGAAGCTTACTAGGTTCGCACAGTGGCCCAATAGACTGTTCTGATCAAAGTGCTACTTGTTCTGTTAAAAAAACAAACATTTTAAGCCTTTATCAACACAGCCTTATAAAGCTGCCTTACAGTCACTGGCAAAAATTGACAGTATAATTTACTGTGCGGGAGACAGCAGGCATTTTTCTATAGAAGATTTAACATACAAAGCAGATAAAATCTTGGCCTATAATAATAAAAACAAAATCTGGTTTTGCTTTGAAAAGTTCATGAAGCATTTTTTGTAACATGTAATTAAAAAAAAATCTTCATCTAAACTTTGTCCTTTTTCCAACATTTCCTTTGTAAGTAGACTTGCTGAGAGTTTTCCATCATGGCTTTTTAATTGAAATAGGCAGTTTCTGCAAAGTCAGCAGTTTCCACTGGAAATTGTTGGGATTTGTCTACAACTGTTCAGGTCTTGCATCTGGAAAACCCAAATATAAATTTCAGGTCAGTTAGCATCTGAGCTGCGTTTGGACTGTTACTCAGTCTCAAGCTCTTGGAAGACTGTTCCTTTAGAATGCACCTATATTTTCTACTTTTGCTTATGTCCTGAGAGACTTTTCTCCTATTCATGAAATGTTCATGCTCGAACATGGTAACACAGACTATGATATCTGTGCAGAAAGCATAAGTTCCCATAATTTATAACTATTTACTCATCAGTGTTCTTTGAGGTTTGCTGGTAGGACTGGTTACAGGAGTTGTATTCTTATATTAAGGGATTTTACTATACAAATTGGTTTAACTTTATTAATATCGTGAGATAGAGTGCATTGTACTTCATATGTCAACTTGAAAAGTTACCTACATAATCCTCCCAGGTGCCAGTAATCCGCAAGAGTCTGCTTGATTTTGAATGGGATGCTGTGAAGTATCATCATTGAGAGAGGAATATTTTCCCCCTCTAAGTAATGTATGGAAATTACTGCAACAATAAGCAAGGACCACAGCACTGATGGTTTGATAACGTTGTTTAATGAATAGCCCATAGATGTTTGCCATGAAGCTGGGAGAGAGGGGACGGTGCTGGGGAGACTTTTGTTGGCAAGCGAGCGAGATCCTCATGCCCTGTTTTTTGCCTTTAAACTATTTGCCACTTTAAGAAGCCTTCGATCAGGCGTCTTGGCAACCTTGTTAGAGGAAACATAGTTTTGATTTATAACTCTTCAGCTTTAGACCTTCACTTCCTATTTCCATTTCTGCTTGCACCCTTATTTTCAAAGGAGTTTTTTGTAGAAAACTATTTTGGGTGGGGAGCTGTGGGAGTATATGGCACTGTCTTTAGTTTTGGAACATTCATGTTATGGGAATGAAGTAGGCAAAACAAAAAAGTAATAGCAAGATAGTCCTTTTAAAAAGAGCAAGAAAAGCCTTGATTTTTCACATCTGACAGGCAGAGAAAATCAGAAATCAGTTGTGGCATACTCTTAATGTGGTAGGAACTGACAGAGTTAACAATATAACAATGTACAACGTATCATAAGCATAGATATAAAATGATATAAAGGAGGTGAAAAAACACTGCATGGATATATTTAAGCAACACCCTTCACGTTACCTTGGCAATGCTCTCAGGTCGGTCTCATGTGGTAGCTCAGCCGGTGTCCGACAGACAGCGTGTCTGTCAGTCTTCTCAGATGTTTGGATATGGGAATGCTCACCAGCAGCCAACATACACTAAACACAGTGATAGATATAATAAACAAAAGTGAAGCCAGGCAGGTTGGCAGCAGCAAATAAAAGATTTGAAAAGTAAATAAAATAAATTCTTTGGTTACATATACAGACTTTTTTCCCACATGAAGGAACCAACTCTAACCCTTGTAAGAATGGTGAATTGCATACACGTAGCTATATTCACATACAGCACAGAAAACTTGGCAACATTACTAAAGCTGGTCATTTTGGAGGAGAAAAAAATCACTATGGATAAAATCACATCCTGTTCAAGTAGTAATTCTATTCAGCTGGTGAAAATGGAGAAACTGCAATATAAAGCAACTAGTCCATTTTTCAGTTGTCATCTTTTTATGCTGCTTCTTCCTTCAGAAGTGCTTTCCCTTGCATTTGCCGGACTGTTTTCTGTTTGAACTCTCCATACACTTACTCGGCAGTCTCCTCTTTAGTTCATTGACGAATCTGTTCAATAGTGGTCCAGTATCATCCTTTTTTTTTTTCCTATTCCTGCTTATTTCTAGGTTTCTAGTCAGTGGCAAAACTGATTATATCTGAGTCTGAGTCTTATGATTATGTAACTTGGAAATCTAGAAGACTATCACAAATATTTTTGAAATTTGTAGGCTTTTTTTCTTATACCTGCTGTTTTACTGTCCTTTTTAAAAGAATGTTACTATTTAAGAGGTAGAATTTATTCTGTTGCACCACATCTATTTTAATATTTTATAATTCTTTAGTTACAACTTTATTAAGTACTTACAAAAGATTTATATATAATACTGAAGTTAATACTCGCTGCAGCTTTTCAGTTCTCTGGAATGATAGCTGAATTTAGGGCAATTGATATAAAGAAATACTAGCTTCAGTGGTCAATATGGGAGAAGCACAAAGCAGGCAAAAGTAATTACCTTAAAAACTGAACTGGTTCAATATTTTTAGTTAGGTGTCCAAGTAGTATGAGTACTCTGTAGCTGAATTTAAGACCATCTTGTCATAAATAAATATATGTTACTGTTTTCTGGAGAAATTAAGTATATCCAGATTCTTGTAAACCTCATGGATCAGTAGGTGTTTTTCTTTTCTGTTTAAGACTTTAGACATCATGCTGTTGTCAAATAAATGTTGGGTTGTTTCTAAAAGACTTTTTCAGAAAAGGCAACTGCAACCTCAGCTTTTACTTTTCTTTAGTTTATATTTTCACTTGATTTCTTTGCGGAGAGGAGTGACCTTCAGGTGGTTTTCAACCAAGAAAAGATGCATGCTAACGCTGTAGACAATATTGTTGGGATGCTACCGCTTCTTCAAAAAAGGAATTGATAAAGGCTTGCCAAGATACTGAAAGAGTGCTCCTGTCTTGGCATTTTCCACTCTGAAAACCATCTATCTGTGCTCTTGGAAGTTACTTAAATAGGGCTTAAAGCTTCAAGAACACTTTAGCTACATGAATCACATTGAAATGTAAAAGAGACTTTGTTCAGAATCTTCACTATTGATTTACAGTCAGAGCTTATTCTGCCATTATCCACAACTGAGGACAAAGACGGGGCTGTCATCTGGAAGAATATTTGCACCTTTACCAGACGAGACGGGTGGGCTGCGTGTTTCTGTGGACATGGAGAAGAGTTCGGCTTTGGAAGTGTCTCAAGGGGCTGCGAACAATGAACTGGAGGAAGCGGGAGTCTGAGGATGCAGAAAATACACTTTTCTGTTGTCTGGCTACCAGCTGCAGGGAAACCCATCAGTTCAGACTGGTGAATCTGTAATCAAGAAACTGCATTTTCAGGCAAGGAAATTACCCTTTTGTGAAAGGAAGTTCTTATAGTCATGAATGAAGTCCACCGTAGTTAAGAGGAAAAAGCAATATATACTGAATACTGATCCAACTGAGATGTTGCTGTGCTAAGAACATTAATATATGGTAGATATTAAGAACACCCAACCACACAGTATATGTTTTCAATATTTTGAATCACTACTGTGACCCAACTGCATCGAAGTCAGATTGGAAGAGAAAGGGGTTTCATTGCCATCTGGGCAAGCAAGAACTAGAGGGCAGCTCCTAAGAACAGATGGGACAGTTGTGAACATGGAGTGGTTTTTCTCTTTTGTACATGCCTAGCTGCTGCCTTCTCACACTGTATATAATTTCTAGGGAATTTGTAGAGAATATGTAGGAGAAGTAATACTAACACTGATTCTTTTTCCATTAATAAGCACACCCATTGGTTTCCCCATTGCAAACTGAAAATCATACTTGACTTAAAGGACATTATTTCAGTTTTCTTACCATTGCTGTCAAAGGTTTTTTACTTATGTTGATTGAATTGTGTAAATTATTTTCAGTGACAAAAAGTAAAACATGTTTATTTCCTTGGAAGTTAAGTGATTCGTTTAACATTATGTGCTGTACATACTTAGTTTGGGAATCTTATTCAGAACAGAAAATCTCAGATTTCTGTAGGGAAGTGGTTACATTATTGCACCTTCAGAAGGAATATTATTACTTTTCTGCCTGATAAGTGCTTACGGTAGCTTGTGGGCTCGCTCACTGGTTCTACTGCCAAAACCAGGAAATCCAATGCACTGTTATCCCAGCCGTCCTCTGGTCCCTTCAGCAGCACTGCCATATTTCTCCTGCTCTAGTTTTATTGCTTGCTTCTGCTTCTAGGTTATGCTTCATGCTTTAGAGATTTCAGCTAATGTCGTTGTTCTTATCTGTTAGTTGAGATGCCTGTGCTCACCTGTCCTCTTGTTAACCCTTATTTTGCATCAGGATCAGGGTTGCACGCACTCCCTTAGCAGGCAGTGTTAGTGTTAAGAGACTGTCACATGCTGCCCTTTGCTGATGGCTGTGGAGCCCATTTGCTGGAGAGTGGAAGTCATCAGTACATCAACGTGAAGTCCAGCTCATGTACTCAAGATAGTAGGTTTAAAGACTAATTCTCCTGTAGAAGAAAGGCTGTTCTCTTCCCTCACCCCACATCTAAATTCTTATCTCCTTTTTCCCCTGTTAAATTTTGTGCAGTTTACCAGTTGCTCTTAAATGCGTAGATTGATTCTGAATACCTTGTATTTTTATTCCTCTCTTCTCCAAACTGTTCTGAAGTCAGATTTGTTCTTTGTCCCTAGCGCCTGTATGCCAGCACCATTATGCTACAGCTTTCTGCTGGTTTTATTCTCCTGCTTTCCAAGTTCTTGCACATGTTCGGCTGTCACGTCTCTTCTCCTTCTCCTTCCATTTTGATGCTCTGATGGTCTTTCCTTCAGTGGGTTCTGTCTCCTCCCAGCTCTTTCAGGTTTCCTTCTTTGATATCTGTCCCTGGATAACTTCACTCACTTGATTTTAACTTCATGGAAGTTACTCGAAAATCAACATTTCCAGTCTTGAATAATTTAATTTTCTCCACCAACACTTTTAGCTTTTTTGGTATTTCTTCTGTAACCCTATCACAAAGGAAAACACAGTATGGCCACAGCTCTCTGAAGGACGAGCTCTGCCAGTGGAGTTCAGGGACACGCTGCTGTGCTTGCTGATGAAGTTACTTTTCTCTTCTGCTGTGACTTCTCTGTGCCAGCCTCAGTGGAAGTTACTGTCACCATAACAAAGCAAGGAGGTGGAAAAATGTCTCTGTGTCACCTGGTAGTGCTCCAGCTGAACTGCTGGAGGAGATGGCCTGTGCTAATGATCCAAGCTGTGGACTGGGATCACAAAGTCATGGGCCATTTTGTTCCATTTTGCTGACTCTGCTGCCAGGGCAGTCATTGCTCCGTAGGCAGTGTAACCAGCAGCTGGGTTGGCAGTGTCACAGCCTGCTGCAGTGGTTGGCTTTCGTAAAGGTTGGTTTGAGTCCCTACAGATTTTATGTTGATGTTTTGGACTATTAATTATTTAATTTTCTGATCTTCCTTTTTTCAAATACTGTAAAGAAAGAGGCCACTTTTGTTTCTTTGTCCCTTCTGTCTTGCTGCTTTAACTTACTGTTTTCTAAAGTGGTTTTCTAGACTAGGAAATGCAAGTTATTTCTGAAAAGTAAAGCTTCAGTTGAGATTTTTTTTTTAATAACGAGAATATAAAAACATAAGGAGTTGTGTGCACAAGTCAAGGGCTATGTGGAGTATTTTTAGTCTTACAAATTTCAAAATACAAACAGAAGCAAAAAATACAAATTTTATCATTGTTTTGGAAGAGTAAAAAAATGTAGTCAGTGTAGTTAAATGATACACATTTTTAAAAATATGGAACTGTTTTCATTAATAACATTCTCTATTTAAATAAACATTTAAAGCTTTAGAATGGTTTAAGAAAAAGAACTTTGAATGTTTCCAATGTCAGATTTTCTTTGTGTAAGTCAATAGTGTAAAATTTCAATTTATAAACTGTGAAATGATCAGTGATAGCTTTTATATGAAAAATACAGCACTAGTTATTAGACATTTCAGTGGTCTGATGAAAGTGTTCATTTCCAGCTAGATCATGTCTAAGAATTTAGCTGAACATCAATATTTATGTTTAGGTAGTGCAGGAGTTTGAATCATACCTTCTTTCAAGTTCTAAATATGGACCGTGTTTACATTAGTGAATCATAAGCATAGAACTTAGAGCTGAAATGAAATCTTTTTCTCCAGAGGTGCTTAAATATGCATGACCCTAATCTAGGATCATGCATGCATAGTTCCAAAAGAGCTGTGTATTTGAAAACAAAAACAAAACATAAAAAACCCTTAAAATGTCATCTGTACTTCTTGCTGTTTCTTGTGATAGGCAAGAATTAGTATAATGGAGTATAAAACTGCAGTGAATAAATCAATCACTTCTTATGTACAAGAAGAGAACATTACTGACTTATATTGACTTGTATATTTACTGCACAGTTATGCTGTGCGAATCTTGTTGATGATGAGATCCAACTTTTATTTCCTGGCACTTGTAATTTGTGTTTTTAAAGAAGTCTCAACCTTTTCTATAAAAGTCTACTCTGATAGTTTTTTGGATGAAGCATACATCATATTAAATACACAGTACAAAGAAACTGCTGGAGAAATGTCGCTTTACTCTGTGAATATTGTCATTTTTTCGTACGTTCACGACATATGGAAGTTCTCTCAAGGACAGGCTCTGATCACCTCTTATTGAATGCATTAAGTGAAATCAAAATAGCTTTATACGTTTTGCTTGCAGATAATTGCCTAGTGCCTATGCCACTGACTATTTCAAGAGCCACTAGAGTGGACAGATAGTAGTGTGTTAGAAGCAGCAATGGTGGAAGACCAGCAGGAAAGAAATCCTGGTACATTCGGTGTGCAGCATAAACAAGTTTGTGATGACAGAATCTCTTCTGGAAACTTGGCTGAGAGAAGACACGTAATTTCTGGCATTCGTACTCTTACTTAAAATATGCATCTTTGCACCGAGATAAAATAATACCAGGGTTTGGGTAAAATATCTTATATTGAAAACTGTACTACATTGTGGTTTAATATGGGGTTTTTGAGAGGAGGAGGGATGGGGTTGATAAGTTCCAGTTGTTGTGAGTGCAGAAAAGCACCATAAATACCAGACATTGATTGGCATCATATAACACTTGGGCTGCATCGTTGTTCTGTGCACAGCGTCCAGGAGTCTTACCTGGCAGTCAGAGCAGGGGAGCATCTCATCAATACTGGTGGCATAATTCAGTGTAGTAGTAGGCAAAATCTGTTTTGCAGTCTTCATTTTCAAGGGTAGGTTCTTTTGAATATGTTTTAAGTTGCTGCCTTTTACTCTGGAAGTGGTGCTTTAGATTATTTTCATCTGTTTTCTCTATCTGCCTGATTGTTTTTAAACTGCAATATAGAACCTCATTAAACTGAACCAGTCCATGAATGTGCCTTAGCTTTATGTGGAAAAACGTAATTGCAGAAGACTAGTTTTAGAAGTCTTAACTGTAAGTAGCCTGAAGTAAAAGCAAACACTACTTTTGTTTTAGTGTAGCTTTGATAGTTCACATACATCTTTCGAGGACTGCATGAGATTGCATGGCTTTTACATATGTAATGCTTCATAATACACATTTCCAGGAGGAAGCATAATTGCTAGCCTGAGGTTTTTTGCTCACATCTGAAGTAAAACTAATTTCTGATGGGAGGGAGCTGGTAATTTCCGATGGTTAATAGTACCAATTCATAACTGTGTCTTGAAAAAAAACAGAAACAATTAGAGTGTGTTGAAATGTTACCATTAATTTGTACAATATGCATGGAAATTAGTAAAACAACAGCAAATTCTCATGAAGCAGGCATGATCTTCCTCTGTGTTTATTTTGTTGAAGACCTAACTTCAGATTTAAATTTCAGAATTTCAAGGTTACCATATACTCTTCACCTTCTGCTTTTGACATGATAGCTTGTAGCATTGCCTGAAAATGGTTTTTCTGTTGTTACAGTCTTCTCCATTCAGGGAAAAAAATCCTGGGATAACATCATGGAAGTGTCGTGCTTTTTAAAAACATTTGCATTGTCCTTGAGAACATACAGTTTTGGGTCATTAACTCTTTGGGAAGAATTATCAGGTCAAAATGTAAGATATTCAAGTATTTAGGAGCAACTACTTGAGAACAGAAGCAACTGAAGGCAGTAGATAGAATTGTATGTATGGCTGTTGCAGTTATTCCTGCTATAGTGCATAGTTTTCACTACAAAACTAAAAGCATTATTTAGCCATTTTTCACCAGTTTTAAAGGTATTACAAATAATGAAGGGCATTATTTCAACATTTCTATTTCAACATAGAAAAGAACTTTGAGAGATCTGTATCTAGGAAAAGCTCTGAACTTTAAATTCTAGCTGAGATTTTTTAGAGCCTTAGGAGAATGAGCTTTCTAACTTCCTTTGACTTTCGAGATTTTTTAATTTCTCCAAGCTTATCAATGATTTTATTTTTAAGATTGAACCTTTTGTCAGGTGTTATTAGGCTTTTCTTTGAAAAAACTCTATTGTTCAAGCTATGCACGAGCTGCAGAAGCAACAGAGAAAGAAAGGACGTAAGACATGCAACATGTGGTTGGTAAGCACCTGCCTGAACCGAGTCATTTCAGCAATATGTTCCTCAATCTCAATCATGAATTCCACAATAAATTAAAAATTCCTAAGATAATTTGGAGCTTGTATGAAAGGGAGCTAGTGTGAAACCTATCCAGTAACCAGGTAAGCTTGCAGAGCCCCTCTGAAGGGAATGGCTGGACAACAGCTTGAAGTCATGGATCTCCTGGTTCAGTCGGAGTACTGGAAGATGCTTATTTTCTTATGTGTTTCATAGGAGTGCTTACTGTATCGAAGAAAATTTTGATCTACGATGAGTAGAATGATGTTCTTACTTCAGGAGACTTGGATTATCTCCTGATCGTAATTCCTATAATTTCAAGCGGATAGGCAAAGCACTCGATATTTTCATGTGTATGAAGACACTGTTCTGTATGCACAGTTTGACATGTGTTAAAATTGTATACATTAATTATATTCAGTCTACATGCATCACACTTATAGTTAGGCTTTAATATAATCTGCTTTCTCTTTCATAAAATTTTCAGATGCCACATAATATGCTTAATATCAATGTTTTCAGGCTTTGCTCCATGTACATGATACTGTTGCTCAGAAGAACTACGATCCTGTCTTGCCTCCTATGCCTGATGATATTGATGAGGAAGAAGATTCAGTTAAGATAATCAGACTTGTCAAAAACAGGGAGCCATTGGTAAGTAAACCCTGTCTTTTGGTTTGGGTTTTTCTGTTTGGGGAGTGTTCAGATTATGAATATGAATCAGCATCATCAACTTGAAATGTGGATAGGCAGACACTACACATGTTTATTCATAACATTCAGTAATTCTCTTGTGACTTCCATTCAGGGTGAATAATGAGAATTTGTTCATTCATGATGTTTGAGCATTATAAATGTGGACCAGTCTGAGCATTTAGATCAACAATATATTCAACTTTTATCTTGAATTGAAATCATGAACTTGTTTTAAAAAGAGAAGGAGAATTAATCCCCAAAGCAATCCTGAACTTTGTTGTGAACTGTGCCTGTTAGCATTCATGTAAAAAATGTGACCTCTCGGTACTCTGAACAGAAAGCATAAAAACATATTTTAAAATACTTGAATTGAAATGTGGGTAAATTTAAGATGTCTGTTGTTGTACTTTGGATTATGAATACTAGAAAGTTAATATCTTCATGGGGATATCTGGAAAAATGAAACGACTAAACCTAGGTTGTATTACAAGGATATTAAAATGCTTTACTGATTCGGTTATTTTTATTTGCTGTAGAGTGGGACTCATCTTGTATAAAATTTAACTATATTCTTTTTCTGCTACAAACCAGTAAGAGCCTTGTTTTATGTTGTACTGGATATTTTTTTCCTAATGGATAGCAATCCTGAAGAAATAGCTGCAGTGTTACTTTGAGAAAACCATGATTCTGTACTTAAGATGACAGAGAGAGCGAGCGATGCCTCTGTTTTACATATGGGGATAGCTTGTCCCACAGTAGATATCTTACTATCACTCTTATTCTTCTTGGATTTCTGGCATCAATAAGAAAGAAATAAGTTTTGGTATTGACTGCCCGTATGTGCCCAGGGCCATGATTAAAAGTTTGACTATATGGAAAGTTTTTACTTTGTTTTAACATATTAAATATTTTTCCCCAAAATATTTAAATTATAGATTTAAACTTTGTTATTTTTTTTAATCAAAAGAATTCTTTGAGGAAGAAAACAAACTTGCTTTAGGATTTAGTGTCAAAAAAAGTATTAATTCTGAAAGATGTGAAGAAATTTGAACATATAGTATGAGTTCTAAATGAGCAACTTATTTTTATTGTTAATGAAAACATGCTTAATGTTGTTTTTTTGAATTAATGTCAGAAAAATCTTAATTAAATTTTAATTTACATAGTTTCCTGTTTCAAACATGATTTGCTACTAAGAATTTTGTGAGTTAAATACTGTAATTTAATAGTATATCAAAGTGAACCAGATAAATAGCAACTTTGAAAACAAACCTGAGAGATTTTCTAAAAACTTACAAGATATATACACTGTATATTGTCTTTTGAGATTTTAAGCCTTCTTCAAGGAACAAATAGGGTTGCCTAAGACAAAGGCTGCTCCTCAGATTCCACTCTTGCCGATTCACTCTGTTGGGATGCTGAACTCTTCCAGGTACATGTGTATCTGTTGTGGTTTAACCTCGGTAGGCAGCTCAGCCCCACCCACTCCCTCCTGGTGGGATCGGGGAGAGAACTGGAAGGATAAAAGTGAGAACACTCATGGGTTGAGATAAAGACAGTTTGGTAAATAAAGCAAAAGCTGCTGCCAAGAAAAGCAAAATGAAAAATCCATTCTCCACTTCCCATCGTCAGGCAAGTGTTTAGGCACCCACAGGAAAGCAAGGCTCCATCATACTTCATCACAATGACTTGGGACACAACACACCATAACTCCAAATGTACCCCTTCTTCTCCCAGCTTTTATTGCTGAGCACGACATCGTGTGGTATGGAATATCCCTCTGGTCAGGTGGAGTCAGCTGTCCCAGCTGTGTCCCCTCCCAGCTTCTTATACACTCCCAGCCTACTTGGTGGTAGGACAGTGTAAGAAGCAGAAAAGGCCTTGACTCTGTGTAAGCACTGCTTAGCAATATTGAAAACATCTCTGTATTATCAACACTGTTTTCATCACACATCCGAAACACGGCACCATACAAGCTACTATGAAGAAAATTAACTCTATCTCAGCCAAAACCAGTACAGTCTCTTAACAGGTACATCCAACTTAGTGCAACTGTTGTGCTAAGGAGGTATCAAATACGGGTTTGTATTAGAACTTTCTTTTACTAAACAGAATGCAGCTGTGAAAAATATATAGAATGTGAGAGAAGTCAGTCTTCAGTTTGTGTACTTTCAGTGTAATTACCAAGGTGAAAATAGACTTACAACGGAATCTGTAATAGACCTATTTCTAGGAAGAAGCAAAGGGCAGGAGCTAATTGCAGCCTACAACTACTTGAGAGTGGGGAACTCACAAGGGCAGTAGAGTCAAATTCTTCTCAGCAATGAAAGATGCTAAAACACAAAGCAAAGGCCACAAGTTGCAGCCTTGAAAGGTTTAGACTGAGAATTAGGGAAAGTATTTCGTTAGGTGGGAAGTACAGCACGGGAACAAACTGACCAGAAACAGGGAATCTCGGAACCCATGCCATAAAGGCAATGACTGACCTGATTTGGCATTGACAGTAGTCCTGCTCTGAGCAGAGATTGGCCTAAATGACTTCCAGAAGCTGCCCTTCAACCAACATTTCAAAGATAGTGTGTTATCTGTGGGAAAAAGGACTGATTGTGGTGTCTCCAAATCCCCAGCCTTTCTTGATGTTTTATTCGTGTTGGAGAAGAGCTTATGGTGAGTTCTGTTTTGCATGTTACTTGTTGTCCAGGAAGACTTTGAAGAATAGTGTATAGTGTCTGCATCCTCTTCCATAGCCTGCCTTCCATCCATTTTAACATTATAGATGTTAATGTCAAAGATTAATTTCTTTGTGGCAGAAAGATAGTCAATTGTTCTTATGACACCATCACCACAATACATAACAAGACTATCATTTGTGTCTTTGCCTTCCCTAGATTATTTTTTTTCCTTAGGTAGGGGTGAGAAGAAAGATGGATTTTAATTCAGATAAAGTCCTACCAGAATATGACATGGCAGAATAAATAAAGACAGGTTTATACTAGGTATTTTAGATCTACTGCATCTGTGCTTCCTGAAGTTGTTTTATTAAAGAAAGCCATGATCTATGCTTACTAAACATTTTAAAATTTTATTTTCTATTTATTTCCATGTCTTAGTTGCTTTTCCTTCAGAATTTTTTCTAAGATCTTGGATATTCTTAGCTCATACCATCATACCATCTCTACTTACTCAGTTTACCTATTCATTATTCTCCAGTCATAAAGTCTGACTGCCACTTGCATAGTTATATCAAGATTCTTGCTATTGAACTTGAGATTGGAGGCACCATAAAGTATTTTTACAGGATGAGATTGTCTGGTTTCGTGACCTGAAGATACTGAGCTCTTTGAACTTTTCTGTTACCTCAGATACATTCTCATTCTCTATTTGTATGCAAACAGTAGAGACTGTTTTTCTGCAAAGCAGTAAACTTTACCTCAGCTGCACACCCTGGACGTTCTTGAATTGGATATCTCCTTTGGATGACTTTCAACGGTACTCTCTGTGAAGTAAATTAGATCCTCTCTTTGGAATTTATCTAGTGACCATTTTCGTATAAAACTGCACCACATTTCCTCTTGTACTTGTTCGTGCTTTTCTCTGAGTTAAGCATCTCATCGGTGTTCTGAGCTGGTGTTAATCACGTATTAATGAAACCTGAGTTCCTAGGAGTAATCATCTCGAAAAAGAAGGAAACACATGGTTTGTGGGAAGGCCAGGTTTCATCACTTCAGAAGTCAGTGCTGAACTTTCCTCCAGTTTTTTGGAAGAGATTATTTAAACTTTTTGTTAATCCTTCCACATTTTTTTCCTAAATGCTTTATTAGTGAATGCCTTTCTGGCAGTATCTCACTCAAGTGAGATGAAATTTTGTGTCAGGAGGTTTTATCTGAGTGGAGTTAATTTAGAACATCTCTGAACCTTATATATAGAGAAGTGGAGCCATCTTTTTACAGAGACAGTCCAAAATTCACCTGGCTATAATTAGGCTTTTTATCAGATCTCTTGGAGTGGTTTTACTTATGCCCACCTCTCCAAGGCTTTTTCAACCACTGCTGCTTCCTGGTTAGCATTCCCAATATCCGAGATGTACAAGCAGACTACCAGGAGTTTGGCTCCTGTCTTCTCACTACTTCCAACTCCCAAATGATATTCCAGGTTTGTTAGAGCTGTCATGCAGTTGACATAGGATAGGATGCTTCTTCATCACACAGATTAATTTCACATAAATTTAACCATTTGAAAACTAATCTTTATGCTACATCCATAGTCGAGAGAAAAAGTAGGCAGCTCCAGAGAATAAACCATGCCATCTATTTAAAATACCTGTCTTAATGAAAGGATAATTCATTCTCTGGTGCTACCTATTTCTTTTCATTAACCATAGGAGGGGCCTAGACACCTAACTTGAACTAGATACCTGATTTCCATAGCTGAACTTGGGTGAAATGAATTATGGTGATTTAAGAGAGTCATTTACATGTTCTGCTCATGCAGATCCCACAACTCTTCCTTGCCTCTCACTCTGAGTCTCCATAGCTTGGTTCTTTTTAGTGAAATAACCCAACTACTGATAGGTGAGATTAACTGGGGTGTAGGGACAGCCTTAATGTGCATAGTCTCCATGTACATAGACAAATACTGATATTTGTATTTAAAATAGGGCTTGTTGAAGTACTTATTTACATTCAACATCTGCATGTACTTTTGTTTAACAGAAAGGTATGCAAAAATATTACTGATGTTTCAAACTCTCTTATTAGTAATTTATTTTTCAGTCTAGTCTGTCTTTCTTTAAAAATAAAGGCTTATAATGTTTATATTCTGGAGCCAGCAGATAAATGAATGAACTAATAAACCTCACATCTGTGAAACCCTGAGTGGTGCTCACCCATCAGTGTTACTATATCAAGACTGAAAAAAAACCCCTACAACCAAAAACCAGTGAAAGAGCCTTGCTGAAGGAGCCTGTATTATTTCTAGTGCTTTTGTATGGTATACCTTTAAACATTTTCTCAGTCTGATCTCCATATGGCTCCCAAACTCCTTATTTTTCCCTTTAAAAGTATTTTAAACTGAGTTATGCTATTACATCTGTATATGTCTCATTTAGAGTAACTTACACTTTTGGCTAGCAACACTGAAAATATTTTCCAGCTCTCAAAGTCCAGTCTAACCTTCTTCCATTTTTAAAGCTCTAAATGAGGACCTGCACTGCACATGTAACTGAAAGTACTGGAGCTGAACATCTCATAAGGAGGAATTCTTGCCAGATTATATATACCTCATAATTTAAGCAGGGCTGGCAGCTATACAAGAGAAGCTGCTTTTTCAGAAAACCAACTCTTTAGGTTTTCAATAAGACATCCACTTATGTTTGATTTCTTTTTAAGTATTCTAAATTGTTAAGGAAGAGGAATTTAAGGAACCCCTTTTTTTCTTTGTGTACGATAGGTACAGCAAAAATACATAAGCTCAAATAGTGCTTTTTGGTGACCTGCCCATTCACTTTGAGTTTGCTACAGAGGAGTTACTGACAATGAGCTAACCTGGGTTACATAATTTTCCTGTAAATTCAGACTTGATTTTGTGCTTTGTTTGAAAATTCCAATTTATCTCTTCTCTTTATTGGGGCATCTTTCAAATTGGCTAATCTGTGCTAAGAAAATTCACTTTGTGCCAGTAGTGATAATCACATAAAACATGAAGTGACCGTTCCATGTGGACCAAAGCCTCGTCGTTACTTCCAGATGCTGGCTGGGTCAATACTGTGCTCTTCGATTGCACAGAAGGTTTTTCTAAGGTTTGTCTAAAAACAAGGTGCAGTACCTGTTTTCAGACATCAGATTTTGGCCTGGGGTAACTCAGTGATCGCAGTGGAAGGCTGTCAGTCATCGCTTCCCTTTGACATTCAGTGTCATTTAATAGTGTTGACTTCTAGGTAAAAGGTGTAAAGCCTTTCTGTTAAAGGCTTTTTCCTTGATTAATTACGAGAGCCTCTGTTTTATGAGGACAATGTAATGGAATTGTCCTGTATTTGTATTTAGCTCTAGCATCCTAATGCTGCTTTTTTTTTCTTTTGTCTGAATATATCCATCAAAAAGATGCTTTGTGCTTTCAAACAGATGTAGTTTTCCAGGTAATAATAATAAACTTCAAATTAATAGCTGTTGCTGCAAAGTCAGAACTCAATATTGAGCTGTAGGCTAGAGGGGTTAGTGCTTTGTTTAATATATTCCTAATGGTATGCTGTTATTTTTGCGCAGGAGTCTAATAATGAATTTTTAAAGTGAGATTAGCTGCAGCCAAATCTTCATCTTTTTGAAACTCTCAGACTCATTTGAAACTGTAATACAAACATATACTTAGCAATATAATGACATTTTAAGCAACACATAAGAATGAGGCTGGCAAATTGTGGACTTAACTTTACTTATGGACAGAATGTAATACTAATACATGTAAGATGAAAAATAAAATGCACAACCAGCACATGAGTTTTGCTATGGAGTGCTGGCTGCTGCTAAAGTTTCAGCCAAAGAGAATATTGTGTGGTGACTATTTTAATTTTTCTTTATCTGCAATAAATGCAGCTTGCATATAGTAAAAAATAAAAATTAATCTCCCATTTTTGTCTTGTGCTGTATTTCCATCTTAGAGGCAGAGAGAAAGGGAAACAAGTTTATTTACAGTCAATAAAATTGTTAATTGTAGAAAAATGTCACTCCCATTATTTACTTGTACTTATTTCAGCTTTACATCCATTAAACACTTCAAAATTGACATGGTGATAAAATGATGTTCATGTTTAATCTAAACAAATATAGAAAGCTAGCTGTGAAAGCAATTTCATTATTCAAGGAACTTTATAAAAGTGCTTCTGTACCTTACTTTTAGCACAACACTTCTCTGATGGAAGGAAATTCTAACCACTGTCTTGTACTCAGAGCTGAAGTAATACTGTTCATTCACTAATCAAAAATAACAGAATTTTTCAGAAAACTGGCTTACCTGCCAGAGTCCTAAACATCTCTGTTGATTAACAAGGTTAGAGCCATTGCAGGTAACTAACTACTTTGACATGGCAAAGTAATTGTATGCAGATAAAAGGCTGTTGGCCAGGAGGTGCTTTTTTTCATGTTGTTTTTTAAGAGTACCAGATCAAATAACTGTTTTGAAGATGATTATGCAGTGTCACTTACCTAGCTAAAACCCACCTCATTATTCCGAGGATTCTGCCTTCCAGAGTGAAGCCAGCATTTTCCCCTTGCTTCTTCCCATCTGCCAGAGAGGACAGGCCCCACAGCCTGGGAAGTGGCTCTGTGCCTCCGCATCCCTTCCCTTCTCACTTGTCACTGCTGCTGCCTGCTGCTTCCAGTCACCTTGTGCCTCTTTCCAGCGCACCCTCACAGATCTAGTTACAAAGGCATTTTTCTCATCTAGACAGCTGTTTGCCGGAAATTTAACTGCATGATGTCATTTTACCTAAATGCCTTGTGCCGTGTTTGTGTAATGTATGAAAACAGTCATGACTAACTCAGGAAGTGTTCCCCTCCTCTGCATTTTTGTCCAACGGATACTCCAAGTGAACCCTAATGTGCAGGGATATTTCTCAAATTCATGTTTATTTACTGAAAATGTTGTAAAGCAAAACTGTGATTAATGGGTGGTGTTTTGAGCATAAAGTGCAGGTATTACGAACATGGATAAACTTTTTGTACTCACAGTATTAAGCATGGCCTGTCTTAATGCAGGAAAAGCAATTTATCCATTCTTAGTAATGATTTAGTACAGTTTTAGTAACAGACTAAAGTAAGGTAGATTGCGGTTATTATTAAGTCGAAAAGTAAACTTCTTGTATCATATCATTAGGCTCTATAGAGGGATCTGGACAGGCTGGATCCATGGGCCAAGGCCAATTGTATGAGGTTCAGCAAGGCCAAGTGCTGGTTCTTGCACCTGGGTCACAACCACCCCATGCAACGCTACAGGCTCAGGGAAGAGTGGCTGTAAAACTGCCCAGCAGAAAAGGACCTGGAGGCATTGGTCGACAGCCAGTTGAACATGAGCCAGCAATGTGCCCAGGTGGCTGAGAAGGCCGATGGCATTCGGGTCTGTATCAGGAATAGTGTGACCAGCAGGAGCAGGAAAGTGATCCTTCCCCTGCACTGGTGAGACCGCACCTTGAGGACTGTGTTCAGTTTTGAGCCCCTCACTACAGAGTCATTGAGTGGCTGGAGCATGTCCAGAGAAAGGCAACAAAGCTGGTGAGGGGTCCAGAGCTCAAGTCTCATTCGGAGCGGCTGAAGGAGCTGGGGTCATTCAGCCTGAAGAAAAGGAGGCTCAGGGGAGACCTTATCACTCTCTACACCTACCTGAAAGGCGGCTGTAGTGAGGTGGGGGTTGGTCTCTTATCCGAAGCAGTAAGTCATAGGATGAGAGGAACTGGTCTAAAGTTGTGCCAGGAGAGGTTTAGATTGGGTATTATGAAAAATTTCTTCACTGAAAGGTTTGTAAAGCACTGGAACAGGCTGCCCAGGGAGGTGGTGGAGTCACCATCCCTGGAGGTATTTAAAAGATGTGTAGATGTGGTGCCTAGGGACATGGTTTAGTGGTGGACTCAGCAGTGCTAAGTTGGACTTGATCTTAAAGGTCTTTTCTAACCTAAACGATTCTGTGATTTGTCAAAACTGCGTAAGTCAGTTCTGAATGGAAAAAAAGTCACATTTTAATAGGATAGTAATAGAGCAACATATTTTGTATATTCTTTTCATGAGCAGGTATAATTTCTGGCTTATTCACACATTGATCCGATGTCAACTCTTTGCAGTTTTGCATAGCAAATGTTTTTTTTAGTGAAGTGAATTAAAATTATAGTAAGATTAACCAAATTTTTTTTTTCTTTAAAGGGTGCTACTATTAAAAGGGATGAACATACTGGTGCAATTGTGGTGGCCAGAATAATGCGTGGAGGAGCTGCAGATAGAAGTGGTAAGGTGTTGCTGTTTTCCACTAGCCACTCAAGTTCTATAGCTCAGAAAAAGATGAAATAAAATGGGAGCATTTTGTACACACAAAATACATCACTGTCACAAACAAAAGCATTGGGGGTTTGGACAGCTTTCCAAAGTGATATTTCAGTACTGATGAAAGTATCTGTATTGATTTTTTTTCCCCAATTCACTTGCAAGTGGGTATCTTTGAGTTAGCAGAATCAGAGGTTTTTTTAGAGATATGTCATGGTTTGTTTCCAATTGAAGACATCCACTTAGAAATGATAGGATATGCCAAGATTTTAACTTGCTGATGGAGGAACTCAGGATGGCTGAATTATTTTATATTAGTGCATCCATTTTGAGTTCTAGCTGTTAATTCTCAAAATACCAGCACGTCCTTGACTGCTGTTGTTTACTTTGGGATGCTCAAAGTCTGCAGGAGCTCAAGCAAGAGGTCCTGAATTATCCTCTAAAGTGATGCTTTTCATGGAAAAGAATCTAGAGCAGCTGTGTTTCACACTTACATGGGGTAATGGAGTAAATCTAGATGTTGAATTAGGAAGAATTTGTGCCACAAATTAGCACTCTCAGCCTAAGTGATCTTTGCAGTACTTGCAGCTGTGTAGCAATAAGAAAGTAGTATGAGGAGGAAGAAAATTGGCACATTTTTGAAACATCTGCATAAAAGTCTGGAAAAGTCATAGAGAAATAGTACTAATTTTCAGGAGGAAAGAAAGGAGATGAGTAAACCAACCATCTCAAACTTATCTGTGAGGACAGTAGCTGTTGTTTTGTTCACTATGTATTCCTGCTTTTAAGTTAAATTGGATTAAGAAAGGAGAAAAAAACCAGAATGACATTTTTTGTATAATACATAGCGACCATTTAACAACTCCTCTTTGCCTTCTGTAGGTCTTATTCATGTTGGTGATGAACTAAGAGAAGTCAATGGGATTCCAGTAGATGATAAAAAACCTGAAGAAATAATACACATTTTGGTAAATACCAAACATTTTAAAATTAATTTAGGGGAGTCAAGAAAAAGTAATTAGACTTATAATTTCTGCTGTATTTCTTAGAAAAAAGTATATTCTACAATAATGTCTTTTCTTCCAGTGACATAATTTACAAACCTCTTTTTCCTTTCTATTAAAAAATGATTTTCCATGCAATACATATTTATAGGCAATTACAGATTACATGTAAAGTGTTAATGATGGTAATGTGGCTATGAATATCTTGCAAAATGTTGCTGACTTCAGTGTATAATCTGCATTTTTTAAGGCACACCATTATCTGTTGAATTCAAACTATTTTAAATGTATTTATTAATAATGTTAACTCCATGTAAAAATTCATTAATAATACATGTACTTGATAGAACAAACTAATATATTAAAATTATTATTTCTATTAATTTGCAGTATATAGCCATATATATATGTGATTATATTTGCAGACCTCTGAACTACACAGTCTCTAAAGCTAGCCTTATTACTCACTTATGGAACACTATTGCAAATTTAATAATTTGGACTTTTAAAAAAACAATTTAATATTTTTACAGCAAAGAAACCCATCAGGATCATGACAACTCTTTATATTCATAGTGTAGGCACTTCTGTGTACATAAATACCTTGCTATCCTGCTCAATTGAGTCAGTGTCTCACAGTTTTGGTTCATTAACCAAGATGATTCAGGTGTTAACCCTCTGTTATTCATACTTGCTCTATGGTTTTATGTTCCCTACAGAAACCTATTTTCCTGCAAAAATTAATATTTAAAAATCTCTAGAAACACAATAGCCCAAGAAAAGGTGTGAACAATTTCCGCATTTACCTCCTTGAGGTACAATATAAACATCAAAAGCTAGTTTAGCGCTTGTTTCAAAAGTAGCAGAATTATTGATTCCAGTCCTAGGGCTGGTGAAATAAGAACTTGGCTGCTGCTTGTCAAAAAGGGAGCTCTTGGATCACAGACATGCCGGCAGAACTATGTCTCACTGGGTAGTGGACAGGCCTGTTTCCATTTTGCTTAAATCGTTGGCTGCCTGTTGCACTCCGCTGGTTTTATGAAACTTGTCGGCTGCATGCAATAATAGCAGAGGCTCCAGCTGATTAGCACTTCCTTCAATAGCAAAATGTCACTGAGGCAGTGGGAATATATTGTGGTTAATAAGTAAAATGCAGCCAGACACACTTTAAGTGGGATATAGGAAAAGATGAATGGATGAGGTGGTTGATGATGGCTAACTTGTTTTAAGATTTATAGTGCAGGGCTTTTTTTCCATTTAGTACACGTAGTCTATTAAAATATGTTTTTCTTTTCTAGTTTCTTAAAGTTGCCAAAAGAATAAGTTCCCCCCCCAATAGTTTTATATGATAAATATGGCACATTCTTTTGAAAAATGAAATGTTAGTTGGATTTTTCCAGGGATATCCAAACTGTGCCAGGAGTCCAGCAGTTGCTTCTAATATGCATACATTTTAGATGTACTATTTGCTCCTGCTTCTAGTGCAGAAGTGGGACCTCTGAAACATGTAGGTCCCAGTTTTTAACCGTCTGTATCTGCTCACCAGTGAAGCAAATAAAACTGAGTATTTTAAGTGGGTATTTTAATCCTTGCAATGCAAAGTTTGGTGTGATGAAGCTGACAAACTCCATGGATCATGCTTGGGAGAGGACAGATTTTTTATACTTGAGTATTTTTAAATTAATTTTAATTTCTTTTCCTTTTAAGATTTATTCTCAGCTTAATTCTCAGTGTGTTTTCTTTTCAAATGTTCACCAGGCTCAGTCTCAAGGAGCGATTACATTTAAAATTATACCTAGTGTGAAAGAAGAAATGCCAGTGAAGGAAGGCAAGGTAGGCAAGCTACTGCAGTAACTGCATTGCTGATGATATGTAGTGCTTGTTTGGATGACAGAACCAAGAATGTGATTTATGTCTCTGGACTCAGTTTTTCTAATGTGACAATATGTAGCACACAGTACACTTCAGTACTCAGTGCTGGATTTACCAGTGGATGTAACATGGTTCTTAAGCCCAAACTGTGCAGGCATGAAGTTGACATAGATAATCTTCAGTCTTCTGCAAGGACCTGACTTTCTTACAAGTACCCCTTTTCTCTGATCATAGACTGGGCAGAAGACACTTGATAGCACCTTGGTTCCAAAGTATTGTCTCTTGTGTTCCCCATGTGAGCACGCTATTCACCTGCCTTTGGGAGTTGGATCATACAGGCTTTACTGCTTTGGGATTGCGTTTGCAGGAGCAATGAATTTAACATTCCTGTATGAACTTCTGATGCTAGGCATCCATAAGGATGTTTTATAGCAGCAACTATTTATTGCTTTACTTTACTAAATTCAATGTTTTTGAACAGTAAGAGCAAAAATGGGAGATACCTTTGGATTACATATAATATTTTATTCTAAAGATAAAACCCATTTTGTTTCAGATGTTTATCAGAGCCCTATTTGACTATGATCCTAATGAGGATAAAGCAATTCCTTGTAAAGAAGCTGGCCTTGCTTTCAGAAAAGGAGATGTCCTTCAGATCATGAGCCAGGATGATGCAACCTGGTGGCAGGCCAAACATGAAGGTGATGCCAATCCCAGAGCAGGCTTGATCCCTTCAAAGCATTTCCAAGAGAGGTGAGCTACTGAGAAGCATAGTTTCATTACTTCTTGTAGTAAGAGAAGACACTTACTTGACGAGCTGTTAAGTTAGCACAGTTGTCATATGTAATGCTCGTAGATTACATGGGTATGATAAACCTGCATTTGCCGCATGACAATTGAACTTGGAAACCTGTTGCTGAAATACTTTGGATTTCCTTATTTGTCTGGCTAGAATTAATAATGACAAAAACTGGTAGGATAACACTGATCCAGATTGAAAGAAAAAACATATGGAAAATAGCACATCAGTATCTGTATTCACACTGATGTACTATGCAGGAGTAAGAGCTGCAGCAGGTTTTGGAAAGCTTACAAAAAATTGAGGCCGAGGATTTAATTTTTTAGTTTGTGACTAGATTGCATTGTTTTAAGTTAATTTCTTATAAAATCTTCTGGTTATTTTGCAACAGTCTCGTGATGTTAAGTGTTCATTAATCCCAAACTTGCAGTGAAAACTGAGGAGTTTGTGTCTTTCCCCTGCCACCTCCCATTTTATAGGAGATTTGCATTAAGAAGACCAGAAGTGCAGATTCAGCCACTGAAAATTTCCAACAGAAAATCATGTAAGTCTGTTAACCTGGAATAGAAATCATACTCTTGATCTCTAACCTTATAAAATAGCAGTTTGTTTCAGCCCTGTGAATACAGGATGCATTTCTCCTGGGCATAATAGTTTCTTAATCACATTATATCAGTAGGAAAATAAATTTAAGAGCCAAAATTAAAAGATTTCAAAGCAGCTAACAATTTTTCTCAAGCCTTTGACTTTGCTTTTGAGGCAGTGAGCCCAATTAATGTTTTGATATATAAAATTTCAAAGGTTGAAGAGTGTTCTTTTCCTGTTGAAACTGTACAGAATTGACTCATCAGTTTATATAATTTGGAGTGCATCAATACAGGGAAATTTATATTGAGAGTGAGATAAAAGGTCAGATAGTCTCCCCTTCTCACCCCCATGGAGTTGGTGATGTTATATGTCCTGTGAAGCAGCACAAATTTTAAAAAATCAGGACATTCAGTTCTTTGACAGGCTTTCACAGAACCAGTTCTTACTGTTTTTTAAAAAAATTCATTCTTAATAGTCTCTGCTTTTAAATACAGTAGTTGCACAGTATAAGAAAAATAAGCTCTAAGAAAGCGCATACATCGAAACAAATATTTTCTTTCCACTGGAATTTACATCAACATCTGTTTTAAGTATTATTGCATATTTTACTTGACCTGTTATTTCTTTCAGTTGTAGAGACTCATAACAAAGTGAGTACGATGTAAGAAACTATCACGCTTCAGTAGGGTTTAAATCTTAAATACAAACATGTTTGTGTGTTCAACTAGAAATATTCAGAAAGTGGTCTAAAATTTCCAACCATCTTTCAGTCTGTAACATTAAAACAATAAGTATGGATACTATGGCAAGCGGTGGATGCTGGCACATTAAGTGCAAAACGAAATGCTTTTAACTTTAAAACTTCTCACTGAGGTTTCTATTGCCATTTTCCTAACTCCTTGCTATGGCTTTTGTGTTCTGAAATTTAACAATTGCTGATAGTTTTCTAATAATCTGCATTTTCCGCCTTTCATTCCATTTCACAATTTGATTGTGTGCCATAGTGCTATTGTTAACTCAAAGTTCTTGATTAGCTTTGTAATTACAATAACAGATTATATGGTTGCGTTACAGCTTTTCTAATTTACATAGGTCTTAGAAACAAAGAGGAGCTGCTGCAGCTTGTAGTAAATCTGTTGTTTTTCTAGATTCTAGGTCAAGTTGCTCTGCCCCAGTTTTGAAAAAGTGTCTGATCCCAGGGTATAGCTATTTCTCTATGTCCACTGTTCTTGAATCTGGATAATACCCTCAACAAGAGCCTTCAATTAATGTGGCATTGGTGCTTTTGAAGAGGTAAATCAGCTGCTGCAGTAACACTGCATGATTCCTTTTGTAACAGACAGCATCTTTTCAGTGACCTTCAAGAGAAAGGTTTTACAAAATGCATCTCACCCTTCCAAATAGGCAGCCTGAACTTGATTGGGAATTGCCAAAATTAAAAACCAAAGATGACCTACAGTATGATGCCAGCTACTGTTGTGTCTTCTGTTTCCATTGACTTTGCCTTAACTAGCTTAAACAAGGGAGGAGAGTTTCTCTCTTCCTCCCCTTTCTTGTAAAACATGACAGACCCTTAGGGTCAAGCCTAATATCGTTCTCTTTTACATTTTCTTTAAACAAAGCAAAGTCCAGCTAAATACCACCTAGAAGGCAGTGGTGCCTCTTGAAGGAGGAAAGACTGCAGAGTAACGCAGGCTTGTCATTTTCTCCCTTGTTTCTTAAGACAGTCTGCTGCTACATCTGCCAGATTTCCATGGTAATAGGGGTAGTGCTGTTCTAGGTAGAGGCCCATCCCTTCATTCAAAGACTGAAGATGTTTTTAATGCTAGGAGGGAATTCAGATCCTTCATAAAGAAGGCATCTTAAGGACCAGAATTCAGCTATAGAAAAAATGCTGTGACTAGGATGTTGCTCGAGTTGCTCCCAGGAAAACCTTCCACTTGCTTGGCTTTTCAGGAACATTCCACATAAGCTGGAAAACTCTGTGCCCTTGTGATCCTTCTAAAGTTAGGCAGCTTTTTCATGTCACCAAGCATGGCAGCAAAGCTGTGAGATGCGGAGGCCGCGTCTCTATTTGTGCACAGCAGTCGCCTTGCCAAAACTGGGAGATGCTGGAAAATCATGCATTGCTCAGCTGAACAAACAGCATACTGCCAGTATCGGAAACGTGTAAAGAAGGTGACATAGAGAACAGAAAATTGGAAAGGACTGCTGGGTCTGACTTTTTTCGCCCTTTTCTGTGCTGTAGGGTATCGCCCACTGATTATTTTTCTCTATAGTTTTATTTAACAAATTCCCGTGTAAGGAGGTGGAAAATTGTTAATTCTTTGTTTCATCTGGTTATTTTTTAATGTCATACTACAGGCCTTCATTGATATAGGGTTGTCCACTGTCTGGAAGGGTTATTTGTATGGAGAAAACGATGGTCTGTAGATCTTTGAGGAAGAAAAGCTGGGTACATGCCACTGATTCTAATAAGGAAAATCAAGGAAAAATATTCTATTTTCTTGGATACCCAGAAAATGTGAGTCAGCTCTGGTTTCTTAGGTGGGCTTCCAGGCTGGTAGTGGCCTTCTACTTGAAAATTAATCTAAAAATTAGTCAAAATTGTATAACATATGAGAAGTATCCTACAACAACTTTTTTTTTTTCTCTCTTCTCACACTAGTTCTGGAACTGGGAAGGACTGTTGTATTTATCCAGAGAAAGACCTCTCTGAAACACAGTAAATGTATTTATAGTAACATTAACATCTATCAGGATTTGCTTTGATAATTAAGTATGTTTCAAAACCTGCAAGGACCTAGATTGGATTACTTTTGGGAAGCCTTCTTTCTGTTTTCCATTTTTAATTTTTCACTTTTTTCAGCATAGCAATGCATGTTGTGTAAAGTTGTTAATCTGTGCACATATTTGTGTATCGTAAGCATGGAGCAAAATAAAAGTGGGATTTTTTGTAATACTTGTATGTATACACATATTGAGGAAAGAGAGTAGAGGATAATTTTCACAGAACTTTTTCAGCAAGAATTACTTGCACTGAAAAATACAGAATCCCAACCTAGTTCTAAATTATTAAAAGGTTCAGTTTATAATGGAAGTCCCAATTTTTAGTTTCACTGTAATAGCCAAGTCAACTGTTTCAATGTATCTATGTGTAAAGTGAATGTAAGTACAAGTAAATACTGTAGCTTTGTGGAAGACGCATAGCTATGCTTTTCCTGGCCCTTAGCCATTTTCTTGAAAGACAAAACAGAATCATTCTCACATTGCACCAGTCAAAGTGAAAAACGTTTAACATGTCATGTGTACGCTGGAGGAGGGGGCAAAGGTAAGTGAGATCACGCTTTTTAATTTGCAAATGGAGAAGGTGCATAGTTTGCTAGTAACTGGAAGTAAGGTCAAAGGGAACTGATAATATAGGTGACACCTATGCTGAGAAGAGATGGTTTTACACTGAGAGGAAGACAGAAAAATTAGGAATAAAGAAATAAAGGGAAAAACAGAGAAGTGAAATTTTGTACTGAGGATGAAGAAAAGGAGAAAGTATTGCAGTAAGAGCAGTGGAAGAACAAATGGACAAAAGCTGCCTATAAACACCATTAGGCACATAAAAATCCAGAGAGGATGGGCTTTGAAATTATTAGATAAACACAATTAATGGTACTGTAGTCACTGTCGTTCAATTGTTTCTTGATTCCATAGAAATCAAACATTAACATATTTGTTTTGTTAAAGTTCTCGAAATGTTGAATGCAAAAATTACTTACTAAGAGAATTTCTGACCTGTTCTGTTTTGTTGTTATTAGTAGAAAACCTCAAAAAGTTCAACATTAATGTTCAATAAGTTTTTAAAGCATGAGATAAGTGGCAGTTAGATGTGCTGACCCGCTGATAGTGTTACTTCCCACGCTCTGGGTTAGTGCAGAAATGATGGAGGGATACCAAACCTCTCAAGCATTTTCAGCTTTTTTCTCAATACTTAACAGCAATGCCTTTTCAGCAGAAAGCAGTGTTGTGCATTAATACGATGGGAAAATTATACTGGAGGAAAAAATTATAAGAAGCAGCAGCATAGAAAAGAAAATAGGAAAATGGCATGAAAGTAAAGGAACAGAGATGCACAAGACTCTGCGAGCAGGACTACCTCTCTGCCTGCTGGGATGGTGAATGTGCCGTATACCTGACACGGGGTGTGAGGGAGCTCTGTGGGACGCAGAGGGAGGCACAGTTGAGGTGTTAGAGGTGTGTTTGGCTGCATGCAATTAGCTTTGGTGTGTCTGAGCTTGTGAGCCACCGCTGAATGCCAGCTCTGCAGAAACTTGCTCACCTGGTATTCCTCCATAATACTTAACCGCATTCCTGGCTTTTGGAGGTCAGTCACCTTAACCTGGGCACAACTTCATAGCCAGAGTTGCCTTTGTGAGTTCTCCTGTCCCTGCGTCCTGGCTAATTAGGAGTGATGCGAGACTCGGTACAGGGAAGGATTCATTTGTTTAACAGCTCTCATTCTGTTAACTTGATTACAAAGACTATTCATGCTCTGATTATAATGGTCATTGCCAAGAAACATGGTCATTCTTGCATTTGTAGCTTACTTTAATTTGTAGATAAGACAGTGATCACTTGGGTTTTTTTGAGAAGAAAAGAAGTAAATTTCTTCAATACCAACCAAATAACTTACTGTTCTGCAGTTATTATAAACTAGAATAATCAGCCAAGACATTGTATTCCTTCAGCATAATTTTGCTTTCACAGCGGTTACTGTGTTTATTCTTATGTTATATATGTGTTGTCTTTGGTATGAAAATTACTTGTAACTTTATATTTTATACTAGCGTAGCCTGTAACTTCTCTTAACTTGTGCAGTGTATGCATATGTGTATATACATATCCTGTGTGTACAGTTGTATATAAATATGCATATGTATGTAGCATATACAGCAGAGCTGTTCAGAGATGTCTTTTCCATGAAAATACATTTGTTCTGTATATTTAATGCTAAATGTAAATACTTATTGTGGCAAAGCCATCATCATATAGTTTTTCTAGGGCTTAAAACCCATTTTACTTTCAATTTTGATTTACCATATGTGATTGGCATTGTATGCGGAAGAGGAAATAGTTAACTGCAGCCGAATGGTGTTCATTCAAACAAGATGTAACTCAATTTATCCATAGATGAGTGTCTTGTGAATTGAAGATCATGTTCTGCCAACAAAAGAATTTAAACAGGCTAAAAGAATGAACGCTTTGTACCACTTGTATTTGAAGACCAAACATTTAGGACAAATTTATAGTAGGACTCTTTTGCTTGTTACAGTTGCTGCACAATCTTAACTCTGCCTTTCTTCTTAGTATTTTTCTGTGTTCACATTCGAAACTTGATTGCCCACCTGCAGGTAGTTATGAGTAAAAGCAAAAAATAAACCAGACCCATAGAGTTAAATGAGCACATTAGCATCTTTGTTCAGAAGTCTCCTGTTCTTACAACTGTTAACTTCCTGCTACCACAGAGAAATAAAGGAAACTTGAAGCTGGATGACACTTGAGTCAAGGCCACATGAGACAGAAATGGAAATGTATCTCATAAACTCTTGTTCTGTCCACCACAGGACTATCCTTCCTCATTTTCCAAATTGTCTTGGTAGAGATACTGTTATCTGATGATGTTGTGAGAGGATTAGATTAGATCACCTTAAATTTCCTATAGCATGAACATATACATGTTATTCAATCTACAAAACTCTATAAGATGAAAACCTGCAAAACTGTAAAAATGTCAATTTTTATGTGGGCCATTCATCACTAAAAATCAGGAGTGTTTAATGTGTTCACTGTAATGCAGACCGTTGTACGTCACAATTTCTTGCTTACTAGAGTGAAATAGAATTTAAGAGGTAGTGTAACTTGCTTGTGATAAGAAACTAGAACAGAGCTGCTGGATTTAATTTTAGACTGAGAAACATTTAAATAAGATTCTTTGATGGAAATATAGTTGAAAGAAAGTCAGCAAAAGCTAAAAAAAAATAATTATCTGATGCTGGACTGCTCCAAAGAGTTGAGAAAGTTCCTGGAGTGGTACTGGTTTTGAGCTTCATAAATAATATAATTTCGGTGAGGCCCCCAAAACTACATCCTAATATATTTCAGTTAAAATACTTACAAAAATACAATGTATGTGATATTATAGTTTAGCATATTGGCTGCACTGAAATCTTTCTAAAATGAATAAAAACACCTACTTTCTAACCTTCCATTGATCCTGTGTTTCCTGTTTCTTTTTTCCTCATTTAAGTCTTCATACTGCTTTGTTTCATAAGCCTGTTCCGTGACTATGTTCTTTGTACCATCCTCTCCCTTCTTACCACACTACATTAATTGATTGTATTTCTTCTTTTCTCAGTGTTTTATTTGCTCCATGTTGCCTTAGGGATTTTTTTTTTTCATTTTGCCACTGCTTTTGTTTTCCTATTTCCCATCAGATTTCCTGGACTTTAGTCTCTGTCCTCTTTTAGTCTTCTATTTGTTCCTTCCAGATAAACACCTCTAATTCATTTCTCACCTGACTTCAGTGTAGTGAAACTGTATTAGCTGAGATCTACCCCAATTTTCCATGTCTGTAACTTCGGAACTTTTGGCATGTGTCTGCACATACCTGCTGCATGTGTACAACTGCTTCAAACACACAGAGCTGCATTAGCGGTGAATCACAGTACAAAGTTTCCTGGCAAATAACCTCTCAATTTGCTGGGCACAGGCAATAACCCTGGTGAAATCCCTGATCCAGTTCAAATTGGGAGCTACCTGTTGATGGCTGTTTCATAGCAGCATTAAGGTACAAAAACCCATGGATTTCCCACATCTTTTCATTATATATTATTATCTTCAACCTTAGGAGTAGCCCGAGAAAGCCCAGAGCAGTGTTAAGAGGGAAGATTTTTAACAAAACACAAAAAGTTGAGAACTCCTTCACTTTATCTCAGCATTAAAACTCAGCTTGTAGACATTTTGACTTGTGCTCCCTGGCTCGCTTGGCAATCCGCATGTCTTTAGTTTATAGCATGGATGGATAAGAGCCTTTCCAGCAGGGGCAGTCCAGAAGCCTGTGTTAACTTCAGCTGTTCTCAGCCCTGCTGCTGTAGCTCCACCATCGCCCAGACCTGCAGGTCTCCTCCAAGCGTGGAAATGGTCAGGGTTGTGAGTGTACACCTGTGTGTTCATCAGACCTCTTTTTCACACCTGGTTCAGTCTCATGTTCAGAAATGAGGACTTGTCTGTTACCAGTGAGAAAATACCAAACAGAATACTTTAAAATGCACAGTCACTAGTTAAGTCAAGTAACTTTGTTGAATTCAGGAGACTTTTTAGATGCATTGACGTGCACTGCTTTTGAATGTTACTGACTTTTTTCAGGAGGTACTTTTGCAGCGTACTGAAAGTCATAGAAATGGAAGTTCTGTCATATATATTAGGAAGTGTAAGAGGTTTCTCAGTGCAGAGGAGAAAGGAATAGTACCTGAAAGCCAGCATTCCACCCTAGGTCCAGCTTTAGGGCATTTGTCACTTTAAGAATTGGGAACTTTTAAGGTCAGGAGAGGAAAAAGAATGCAACACTTCCACTCTCAACTCACAAAGCTGTTGACACTTTTAAGGCATCAGATGTGGTCCCCCAAGCAGTGCTCACCTAAGAGGACTTTCCAGCCTGCTAAAACCACATGGACACCTCCAGTGTAGAAATAAAATTTAAATAGGATTCAGAGATGTCTTCCACATTAGTATTTTTAAACATAAGTCCTCAAGATAAAGGGTACCAAGAAACGATTCTGCAAAACAGTATTATTAACCCTGGCAGAAAAGACTCTTGTATCCATTTCATGACATGAAATGGGAAAAGCTCTTCCATGTCATCAGACAGGCAGAGAGGTTTGACCTCGCCTTTGTTTGGTACATTAGTTACTTGTGAAAGATTTTAATATCTCTTGAATTATTTCTTCATATTCTGAGGGAAGACATGCTTCATGGAAACACTGAAATGTTTACATTTTAGGCATATTTATCCAGATTCCAAAGGAAATTTGAATGAGGTATAGATTGTAAAATCTCTATGTAAGTCTAGACCTTAGTATAGAATATCTTTATGAACAAAAATTCATTATATATATTTTGGTTTTGTGTAAAAGCCCGAAGATGATTGTAAAAATATGTTTTCCACTATCAAATTTATTGACTTACTTAGGTAATCAGAAAGTAGATTGATTATATTAGAATAGTGTCAGAGAAAAAAAGAGAGTATATAAATTGTTTCAGCATTCTTTCAGCTACAACTATAGACATTAAAAAAAAAATTAAAAACCTCTGTAAAGGCAACCTCTCCAAGTTCCAAGGGCAATAGCAGCTGTTACTGTAAGTGCAGAAAAATAATGAGATCATGTTCATGGTAGTGATCCTCAGAAATTCTCAGTTAAGACTGATTAAATGGCATTAACAAACTTTTCATTTAATACCAAATTGATCCTTCATGACAACTAGTTAAGGTCATTGCTACCAAATAAATGGTGGATGAATCTCATATAGGAAATGTAAAGTAAGTGTAATATTTCAATGTCTTTTTAGGTTCTTTTCTAACTGAGTGTTGTTAAACATTTAAGTTAAACTCAGTGCCCGTGTGTTGGTATATGCCTCAATATAATAGGTGCTATGAAGAGGATTTTAGACTAGCTTACATAGCTAAACGTTTTCCTATTTATGAAGTATTAAACAATAATACTTTGTTTTTTTGGCTGAACTAAGATGAGGAAGCGGTTGAGTGTGGTAGGTGCATTTTTCTTCTTCTATTTAAGTTTTCTTTCTGAAGTTATGTTTTCACTCTATTTAATGATTTCCTTTCTTATTTTTCCTTTGTGCTTCTCAGAGGAAATTGAAGGTACATGTACAAAAGTTTCCCTGCATAGCCCAATAATTTTATTTAGAGAACATGTGTTTAGAATTAAATTGAATTTGGTCCAATGTTTCTAAGAGATGTTATACATATAATGCTTCTATATTGCCACCAAATACATTGAATAATTTTTAAAAAGTGGATAAAAATACCAGAATATTCCTTGTTGCTTCATGTAAAGATGAGTCATTTGGACTATTGCTTTAAACTGCTTTCTCTCTCTCTCTTGAATTTTTGAAGGATATGTATAGAAAAGTATCATAAAATAATATTAGCAAAACCTGGGTGGGCTGGGGTGGAAAAAGATGTTTTTGACTCAATTACATGGCCATGAAAGGTCTTGCATTTCTAATTAGTACTGAAGAAGTATTTCTCTGAGATGGCAGAAAGTTCATCCGTGTTGTATCATCTTTACTGTTTTCCCTCTGAGTGTAGCCGGTTACTGTTATGCTTGCAGCATATGTTAAAGTAATAGCAGCTGATCTCTTGTATTTTTTTTTTTTACTTAAGAGGCCTTTGTTTATAAAGGCATTAGAAATTGTAGCTCATATTTTTGATCAAAGGGCCTCTGGCATGTAAAAATATACATTGTAGCTATTTTATATCAAATGAGAGGATGTGTTTTTGATCAAAAACCTTTCTGTCTAATCCAGTGAGCCAAAACTTAAAGCTAAAGTCTGATAATGTATAATTTACGGAAAAAGCTTGATTTACTTCAAATACATTTTGCTTTCTTTTAAGTGGCATCATATTTTCTATTAACTGATAGAGTGTGAATAATACAGTATTAGAATTCTTTTTAGAATGTTTGCTGTCATCACAACTTTTGTTTGAAAAGGCTAAAAGATCAGTGTGCATGCTGCAAAATTCCAGAATATCTCCAGCTAAAATATAAAACAATAAATGTTGTTTTATGTTTTGAAGAAAGTGGCTTATTGAAGGCTTTTAATGCTATGCTTTGTACAGTTGTCATTTTTGAAAGTAATTTCTTCTGTATTTTTTGCTGGGCTTCTAACTATTCTGCTTTATTTCTTGGCTCTTATTCTGTATGCTTTTACCCTTCGTCCAGAAGATGCTGAATGTGCTGGTCACAACAGTGGATCCTATCTAGGTGAGCAATTGGTTACAAAAGACGATTTCTTCCTTTCTTTCAGCTTCTTTTCCCTGGAACTACTGTGTCCACTTTGCTTTTGGGGGTAATCTGCATACAAATATCCTTACTATGCATGAGAAAAGCATGAATATTAAGGTTTTAAAAATGGCTCATTGGATTTGACATAAAGGATTTATGTAGTGTATGCCTTTATATCTGGTTAAACATAAGCTACTGAAATACTGGTTTGATTTTTAAGTCAAAGTAAAAAAAATATGAATTTGGGAAAAATACTGACTTTAAAAGAATATTAAGTAAGCAGTGTGTTTAATGAAACGAAAAGGTTACTGTATCGTTAAAACTATGAGTAAGACACACTTCCGTGGTTTTGTCCAAGTTTTGCTTACACCTTTTTTCTTTGTACATGTCTGTCTAACAATTTTGGGAGAATTCAATGAGAATATGAAGCAAATTTGCAGGCACCAGTTCTTTTTCCACATTACAAAATGAAATAAGTCATAATAACTCAATAGCTTAAATTTAGCTTTAAAGCTAGTCTGAGCTCAATGTATCATTGCAGGGAGGAGGGGAAAAGGAAAAAAGAGTCCTTTGGCTTCTGCTTTGAGATTCCAAATTTCAAACAAAAGTAACATTTAAAAAAGGTGAATGTTCCATGATAGGTTTCAGCTTTTTAATTTGTGCCATTTTAAAAGCTATGTAAAAATATTTTAGTTGAAACTGCCCAGAATTCCTGCCAGCTGAAGGCTGGCTGGAGCGGGTTTTGTGGCAACCAGCCCTTTTCCCAAGACTTTCATCCTCCTACTACAAGAGGAATGGGAAGAAACTTGTCAAAGTGCATTAGTACATCCAAGCCACGAGGCTCAATAAAACACCCTAGACCAGTACTGTAAATTAGAGATGTTTTTTGTATTGCATTATACTGTTTTTAAAATGTGGTATATAAACTCCATCAGGAACACACAAACTATATAACTGAAACTACTTTGACCTCTTTCTAAAACCTTAGTGTAATATAATGTCATCAGGTATTTGTGGAACTAATGGTCATCTGATCATGCTGAAAATAAACTTCCTATATTAGTTAGTAAATCAATTGTGTTAATGTTGAATTGCAGTTGTACTGAGAAATTGAAGTACATTTGGAAAATGATACTTTGGATGTGATTTCAGACGAACTGCTTTCCTTATCATATCTCTTTGAAACAGAAAAGATCTATTTTTTCCCCCATCTTTTTTTTTTCCTATCTACAAATACAGAGCCCGTGAATTCTTAACATCAGACTATCATGGTTTTGCAGTCAGACCTTAGTGGGCTGCTGCTTTACTTGAGAATGAAGATAGCAAAACAGAATCCACCTTTTCTTGGTGCTGTAGCCCTTTCAGTGAAACGTTGTGGTCAACAGTTACCAAAAAGGCTCAGTCATCTAGGAAGATGTCTTGAGGAAGAAGCTAACGTTCTCCCAGATGCAAGAGAGCAAAAAACAATGGGATGTGGTTTACTTGAGCAAAAACTTTAAAAAAATTATTAGAGAACTACTGTACAATGCAGACAATGATTTATCTCTTGAGAGCTTCCACGCGGTGAGTGCCTCCATCAGTCCAAAGGTGGTACCTTCAGCCTTCTCATGCTGCCTCTGTGCTGTTGGAAGTGAGGTGTGGGAATATCTCCATTTTTCTGAGTGCACATCTTCTTGAAAGGTGATAAACATTTGTGGCACCCCTTGATTACTAAGTAACTGAGAATTTCTAAGCAAGACTCTTCATTGTTGTAACATAAAGTCTTGATTAATCATACCACACTGAAAGCAAAACCTAAAACATTGTCGTTGAAGGGCTTGGATAACACCCAAAAGTTCAGGGTGTCAACTGTCTATATGTTGTAACCTGTCACAAAAGCAAGGTCGTTTGAATGAACTTAATCACTGATGAAGGAGTTGATCTGTATTGCCTTTCATTTACAGCAGGTTATGTTCACACATATGGACAGTTAGTATGAGGTACGTTGAAGTATGGTATATCATTTGTATGTCCAAATTCTGGAAACCATTTTCAAAGTACGGATACACCAGTTACTTCCTAAAACCACAACGACTAGGTCATGATTCATGCCACTTTTAATAGTATGTAATCAAATCAGGTGAACTACAACAATTCTAATTTCAATTCATGAATTTTCAGTTGATTTTATGGCTTATTATGGGTTTAGGGCTCTGTATTTGTTGGCACGTCAATCTGTGAAGCAGGATATTCTGTGAACATCTAACCCTCTCAGGAAGGATATGTGCTTTAGACCCACACGAGATGGTCATGAAGAGCAACAGAAGAGGCAGCTTTCAGAAAGCGGATTGTCTGTACCATTTGGGGTCAGATCTTCTATGTCTGAGGTTATCCTGCTATTCATTTGAACCCTCCCCTCTAAAGAGGCTCAGATAAATTTCATGTTTTTTCACCAAATTCTAATATTTAAGTCACAGTATAGTATTGTATGTTTCTGTAGTAATTTCCTGAGGAATTGCTGGGGAGAACATTAGGAGTTTGCCTTTGCCAAGCTTAAATTCTAGTTGCATTACTTGAACCTTTATGAACATACAGTAAATATAGAGGAATATCATCTGTTTACTATTCTCAATTTTGTCTTAAAAATCCAGACATAATCTAAATTTTTATGAACCCTGTCTAAATGTGCAAGCTGGGAATCTGTCCAGAAGCAGGGTAAGAAATCTGCTCTGTGTTTGTGCAGTTCCTGTGTAACAATAGAAATACTTGGTATATGAGCCACTGTAAAAAGTCCCAATATTGGAGGGAGAAAAAAAAATCCAGACGTATCTAGTAAAAATACTGTGTTCATACAAACGTAGATAATTCACCAGTAACATTCTAGAATGCATTTACAAATAAACAGCATTTGTTCACTCTAAGTTCTGTAAGATTAGACTAAACTCACCATTCTGGAGCCTTAACTACTACAACTTCTTCTTAATTGCTGAAGCATAGTGAATTTAAATTACAATATTTCCTGTTAATGTAGTGGCTCTGAGTTTGAGAAATTAACTTTTTACTTTAATGAATATATTTGGATTTAAATTCACACAACAGAGTCACAATCTTTTGTTCATTTCTTTAGGATAATATAATTAAATCTAAATAAACACAGCTTTTTACATCAGCATCCTTTTAAAATATTTTAGGGGAGACAGGTTCCTGCTTTGCCTGTTTTCAGTTTGGATTTGTGTGTGAGGTCCAAGTGAATTTCTCCATGTAAATGTGAGGTTGTGTTCTGAGATGACCAAATGTATATTGTTAGTGGTTAAAAGAATAATCACACTTTCTGCTAGGGTTTTTAAATTCTTTTTCTTAGAGATGCTAGTAGTTTCTCTTGGATTGTTGTTGGGCCTTAATTAAGATTATTGGTAGCTGCTTTTGATTTTTTAGGTTGGGAAGTGTTACAAGATTTGGAGACATTTGTAGTTTGAGAACATTTGTTCTTCATATTTCCTTCCCAGCACAGTTCTTATTTCACCAAACCTGTTACATTCCAGCGGTAGTTTATGGGTTTGCATGTTCAGTGAGCTTCTGGTCATGCAGCTGAAAGCAGTGTGCTGATGCAAGCTTCTGAATGTTCAGAATTTTATGTTGCTTTAGTGACAGAATTTTCCCCTTTTACTTTATAGTCTGCATACTTGGCAACTAAGGTTAATCTCCGCTGATATCCGTATTCCACAAACAGTGTAGCCTGCAGCTTCTTTCATATTCATTGAAGTTTATATTATCAAATACTCTGGGCAAGCAATTCTTTTTCCCTTTTTTCTTTGTAGGAAATTACTTTTAAGCTTAATCATTTTATAGAAACCTTATTTTTCTATTGCATGTCAGTATTGATTTTGTTTTTCCGTAGCAATTTTCACTATCTTTTTAATGATGCTCTATTGCTAGTTTAAATAGATGAAATTTTTTTCATGTTTCCTAAACTTTTAAATATGCAGACATTAGCAGCATATTTTTTACTCGTTCATAAATGGTTTTATTCCTTGCAAGTGTAAAGTTGTTGCAGTTCATCTTAACCTTTTTGCACAGTCATAGCTGCCCAACATATAATGCAATTATAAATGCAGAGTTCCATAAAATATATTAACGGTTCTTTATAAAATAGCTTCTGAAGGTCATAGTAAAGTTAAGCCACATATGCAGGGATGTATAATGGCAGACGTGAGAGACGGAGAATCATGTTTCCAGGAATGCAGTAGCAGTGTCATAAAAATGTTGGCTGTATTTGAAACAGCCTCATCCTTTCTCTCTGCACTGTACATTTTCCTTGGTTTTCAAAGCTGCTTAAAACAAGCTTTCTTGGGTTTCTCTGTAGGGCTATTCAGATGGGCTTTGAGGCACACTTAAAACAACTGTCAAATTGACAATATTCTTAAAGTGACAAAGCAATCAGCATACCCCAGGTTTGTAGTATTCAGTGGATTTACAGTGTCTTCACCAGCACATGGCAGAGAAATCAGCCATACTGGAAGTCTGCTTCATTATCTCTGGCTCCCATGCTTGTTTGTTCTTTTCAATTAGCATTGTAGCTTTTCGGTAAAGTTGAAGTCCCATGCTGAACCTTCTTAGAATACAGGACAATATTACTATTTTAATTTTACCAGTGAGTTTCAGTCACAGAAATATCAAATGTTTTAACCTAGGAAACCCATGTTAGCAGTTGAACCGTATGAGCTGAGTCTGTGACGCCCTGTAGGCCACCTGTAAAAGTGACAAGGGACAAACCAGCCTGGAGACAACACTGAAAGATTTTCTTCTTTTTCTTCCTTTTGACACAAAAAATCCTCTGGTTTGGTTTGGGTTTTTTTACACATTTAAGAGAAGATGGAATGACGATTCTTAAGTAACCCACCACCTTGTAATTTGGTAATGAGATCTCAATAAAGTCAATGGAGAAAAGAGAAACAAGTTACAAAGGCTCTTCTTAAACCTAAAAGCATTGAATATTGAATTGATATGAAGATTTTGCAAAAAGGATATTTTTCCTAAAGATTCTGCAGCTGGACATGTAAGCCATGGTTAAGAAGCTGTTGGTGACAACGCTCTGAGGCAGCTACACAGAGGTACAGAGCTCTTGATATTTGTAAAGTCAACACCAAACTGAAATGGCGACTATTGCTTTATTTTCGTTTCGTCTTTGCTCTTGCTTTTTACCTTCTCCAGGTATGTGGACTTTTGATTTTTGTGACAAAGCTCTTTATTCTATCAACCATTTAATAGCAGAACAATTTTCAGCTTGCTTTTAGGGTAACTGATTTTTTTAATCAGGAGCCTTTTAGATTAGGATTTAGGAAACCTTTAACCCACTTCATGTGTCTGTATTGTTAATGTTACTTTTAACCTTTCTTTATATAATTGTCTGTACAGTGAGGTGTAGTTATGTAGCAAGAAAATGTCCTCATGTCACCCTAAAGCAGACACAATCTCCCAGGCCCTCTCTTGGGAATGCATGCCCATAGCTATCAGCACCGCAACTGGGCTTTTCTGACTGCAGTCACTTCAGTGCTACTGTTCTTTAAATAATAAAATAACATAGTTCAGTTTAATTCATTATGTTTTCAGATCTCATATTTTGGTCCTTTTTCTGTCCCTGACCATGTCCTTTTCAGTCTAGACAGTACTGTAGCTCTTAAAAATATCATCAGCCTTTTCTGTCAGTGCTGGCTCTTATATCTTTTTTCACTGATTTTCATTTTACTTATTCATATTTTGAACATAAATGGACTGGCATCACTGTATTCTCAAAGAAATTTTTCTTCCCTTCTTGTGTGTATAACACATGTTCTAAATTCCCATAGGTGTAGGGGTTCACATCAAAAAATAACTTGGCTAACATCCTCCATGATCCAGGTTCTGCAAAGATTTATGCTAAGTGGAACTGTGTGTGTGCAAAATGCTAAGCCTGCAACTAAACCTTGCAGAATTTTGCTTCAGATCTAGTTCTAAATATTTGCAGAACTGAGTCTTGAATTTGCCAGATACTACCTTTGAAGAAAAAATTGTAATATGATTACTTCTCAAACACCTAAACATAAGTGCTTTTACAGGTTTATGAAAACATACTGCTGAAAAATCTGGGGTCAGCAGAAGTTTACATGTGTTTACTGTCCTATGAATTGTTCTGGACATAAAAAAAGGTGTTGGGATTTTTCCAGTATTTAAAGTGTAGTTTGTGTTTTACTGTATTACCGTCAAATAATGAGATCAGCTTTGCAGTCCTTCTTTGCAGTCCTTCCTGTATTTCCTTCTAGAAAAATAGTAGTGCCGTGGAGATACCACTGAAATGTAATGTAATACAATGTAAAGAATTTGTTTGAAAAACTGTAAAATAACCATTAACAGAGGAGTAAATTAGTTTTTAACATATAGTGTAGAAGAGGTTTTTTTGTGCTGTTCTGCTTGAAAATGCCTATGATTATATCCTTTGAGAGTACTTGTGGAATTTCCAGTCTTCTAGACAGGCACTGTAGATGTCACATTGTTGATGCAATTGTAAATGCAAATTTAATATGAATATTAACTTTTAATTTCATGCTAACATATCTAATACTGGTACTGTATCGTCTAAGATGTTTCATAGTGCTTCAGAATTTAACCTTGTTCGGTTTTATTTTTAAACATCTTTGGGAAAGGTTTTGTGCACTTTTTTAATGCTATCAGCACAGAGCTAAGCACAAAAAAAATTGTTCAAGGAGTTTGTTCTTTAACTCTTTCAACCACCAGATGTGTTTCTGCCTATGTTGTATTTGATGTCTGTGTGCCATGGTGATTTAATAGAAATGCATTAAGTGTGGTATGAGAGTCCAGATCGCATTAATTTCCTTGTGTGTATATATATACTAATGTATAAGATACAAAATTATCTAAATATGTTGAGAACTTATTGCAGTTATATTTTACAGCTTGTTGTTGCAACTGTTATGATTTAATTAGTAATCTTAATTTTGCAGTTTAAATAGCCACCTGATATGGTTTAAAACTGCAGGAAAATACCGTTCTAATGACCTGGCTTATTAAACATATGATCGTTTTTTACTCCATGCACCACCTCAAATGTTTGGAAGAGTCTGTTTTCAAATATTTTGAGAAGAGTTATTTTCTTACTTTGAAAAAATCCTGTTCTTATTGCAGCTGGTTTTAGAAGAAGCTTTCGTCTTAGCAGAAAAGATAAAAAAACAAACAAATCTATGTATGAGTGCAAGAAGAGTGATCAATATGATACAGCAGATATCCCAACATATGAAGAAGTTGCAAAATATAGACGACAGCCTAATGACAAATACAGGCTTGTCATTTTGGTTGGTAAGTTGTTTTCTTTATTTTTGACCTGGCAAAACAGAGGAGCACTGATTACCTCAGTGCTTACCACAGAATCATTCAGACAGGAAGGGATCTCAGGAGGTCACCTGGTCCAGCCTCCTGCTCATCAGGAATAACGCTGAATTCAGAGCAGGTTGTTGATGTTGGGTTGTGGAGGGTTGTCTTCCCACCACATCTTCTCTTGTCTTCCCACCACACACCTCAGTAAAGATGTGGCCTCCATCTTCTCAACAGGTATCAGAAGGGGTGCTGGTGGGTCTCTGTGAAGCCATCTGTTCTCTGAACTAGCCAAGCCCAGTTCTCTCAGCCTCTCCTCACAGGTGATGTGCTTCAGCTCCTGACTGTCTTGGAGGCTGTCCACTGGCTTTGCTCCGGTTTATCAACATCTTTCATGTAGTGCAGGGCCCATCATGAACAGAGCATTCCTCACAGGGTCTAACAAGTGCTGAGTAAAGGGGAAGAATCATTTCCTGCTGTCTATGGGCTAGGCTTTTACTGATACAGCCCAATCATCTGTTAGCCTTCACTGCTGCCACTGTGCACTGTGACCTTAGGCTCACTGCCCACCTGGAGTCCCAGGTCCTTTTCATGCAGGCTGCTCTCCAGCCAGGCAGTCTCTGGTCTGCAGTGCTGTGGAGCTTAGTCTGTCTCAGATGCAGCGCTTTGTATTTGTCCTCAAATTTCACAAAGTTCTGCCAGCCCACGCCTTTAACATTTCAAGTTCCCTTGAGCAAGTCACTTGCATTGCACAGTTTGACATCTGCAAACTTGATGAGGGGCCATTCTGTGTACTCCTCCAGGTTATTAATAGAGATATGAAACAGTGTGTCCCTAGGGTCTACCCTGGACCCCTAGGGAACTCCAGTTGTAATAAGTCACCCAGTAGAGTATGGACCAGTAACTCCTACCCTTTGAATATGATCATCCATCCAGTTTTCCTCTTATCTAGTAGTCAGCCCATCTAGACAGGAGTTCCCAGTTTGCATGTAAAGATGCTTTAGGAGATCACATTTAAAGCTTTGCTATAACAAAAGGAGATGACATTAAAATATAGCTACAGCGATTACTAGTCTGAACCTGGCAGTCAAGCTGTACTAAAACTCATAAGAATTAGGTCAGTGTTCTGCTCTTAGAGATAATCGAGATATCTATATGGAAAAAAAGAAGGAAAAAAGATCAGAATAAATACCTGTGTTTAGCTAAGACAGAATATATGAGTGGAAAGCAATAAAGCCATCTGTTGTGTTAGAATGAGTAAATGAACAAGTAGGGAGAAAGGTAGATGAGAGGTGGATTTCTGTAGGCCAAGAATGGATGTGAACATTGCTGCAGAGGTCTCAAGATGTCACCCTTAGTCAGCTTTCTGTTCTTCTATAAAGCTCTCACTGCCATGGGTGTCCCACGGCATTTATTGTCTAACCAAAATGCATTGCTTCGGTCTTCTAAAATAAGAGAAAGTACATGATCTTAAATTTTTCAGAGGTAACCACTGGAGTACCAATGACTAATGAGTAACGTCTCATTGCTCACTGTGTCTTTTGCAGTAGCACATAGATTGATGCTTCATTAGTAAAATTTTCTCCATCCTGAAAGCAGCAGAGCAGAGAAATATGACCCTCTTTCAGGGACTGTTATGAACTGTTGTGTAGCTCTGTTTTTATATCGCTCATATTCAAGGGAACATTAAATTTAGTTTTTAATAAACAGTTTTGTCACTCTCCAGCACTAAAATTCAGCCACCTACTAGTGTGATCACTGTGAGATTGTGGGCTATATACAACAAGTAATAACGTGGTTGAGTTGATTTTACACTTACATCAACAGAGTGCAGTGCAAAAGTGTGATAAGTAGACTTTTTATAACAAATTGCATATGTCTGATCTAAGGAATACCTAGAGATTTCATCTGATTTTTATTATAATAAATCAAATGAAGAAAGTGTGCTTTTCCAGTAACAAAAGCAGTTCAGAAATTTATTGCAGACTTCAGTAATTCTAATGTTTTCCTCTGGATATTAAGAGAAGCTAAGTCTGGCCAATACCATAAAAGTGTCTTGGGCAAAATGTGGAAAAACTCGCAGAGCTAAGCAATGCAGGTATAGTAGAAGAGAACACATTTAAAGAAGCTTTTTGTGTGCCAGTAGCAGCATTCAATATAATTTGACAAACATAATTTGAATATTATTACCAGGAAACAAAGGGACAGATAATTAATTTGTGACTGTAATTGGTGAGGGCATTAAATGTCCATTGTGTTTTGCTAGGCCTAAATATATTATTTACTGTTAGAAGGTTTCATTAGGTTTTGTTTTTCCTGTTTTTAGGAGGAGGGAGTTTGACAACATTGAAATGGAAATTCCTTTTGGCTTCATTTTAAATTGGTCTAGTCTAATTTACAGGATGCGAATTGCACACACAGTAATTTTTAGCACCCCATAGTGTGATACAGTCTGAAGTTCACGTAGATGTATTGGTTTGTCAAGATTTTACCTTGTCTGCAAATGTAGGTTCATGAATAAAATCTTGCATGTCCTTGGTGCTAAAATAACAGATCATCTGAAGCAGTAATGATACAGATGCTTCTGCTGTGCTTTTAGTTGTTATGAATCTGATGAGTCTGCTAAAAAATAAAATTATCCAATATCATGTCACCAGTCTTTTTCTGGTAACTTACTGTTCCCAGGCCACCAATCCTCAAAGTCTTCCTTCAGAAATACAACCTGCATCCTCAGCATGATGCCTTGCAGCCCTATCAGGCAAAGGCAGAATAGTTTAATATGAAATGTAGTATTTAGACACCAGAATTTTCATTTACATTAGTCCTGCTCACAAAGGCTTCTGCTTCAGTAACTGTGAGGGCTAGACTAGCACAAATTTTATCTCCTAAGAGTCAGAATGGTTGTGCTGTGTACTATAGGTTTGTACAGCGTAGTATCAGCTAAGTCAGAGATTTTTGAAGGGGCAGTGCCAGGATAAAGCAAAGTGAGCAGTAACAAACCATGAGCGTTTTCCCCAGAATGCACGCAGTTATGTGCACGCAGCGTTATCACCAGAGGCATGCAGAGCCTTTCAGATGCTGCAGTCACCCGTGGTGACGCATCTGTCCTAAGCAGGCAGCGGTAGAGGCAAGGACCAGTGGTTTGTAACCACAAAGAAGCAGTTATTACTGGTGTGTGACGCACTCAGAAAAGGCTCTCTGTCTCTGAACTAGGCTGCCAGTACTCCCCACGATGGTGTCCTTCTGGTCACCATTGTGAAGAAAAGGAATCTGGGACTGGAAAAAATTTTTTTAAAAAAACCATTCTGTCACCTCTGGTTTTATCATGAAGGAGCTATGTAGAGGCCAAGTCTTTCTCAGAGCAGGAGAGGATGAAATGGAAGTGGCTCCTAGCTTTCTGCATCTCCTGACTTACCCTTAACGTGTTCAGTAATGGCTTGCAGAGATTTAATAGATCCACAGCAGTAGTGCAGGAAAATGGCCTAGCATGGCGATACTACTTCTAGTAAGCCGTCTGGACGATGTCAAGAGAGACCTAGAATTGCTATCTTCATTAAACCTTCCTGGTGAAGGCATGGGTATGTCAGCATGGCTCAGGGATGAATACATGGGATGCAACATATTAGCTAGCCTTGCCCATGAGAACAGCAGTATAAAATCACTTTGCCTGTGCCAGTGAACAGCTAAAAATACACTCCCACTGCTAGTTTTAATTTACTGTAACACAAAAATCAAGGTTCTGTTTCTTACCACAAACCTCGTTGAGCTACAGTTGGACGTGCATGTGCAGTCATTACAGTGTGGTGATTAGTAGTACCAGGGAAGGAATAACTGAGCACAAAGCCCCTGTCAAGGCACATTTTCTACAGGGTCTTTATGATCCCATCAGGGATGTTGTCACCTAACTCCCAAAATCTTTTCTGAAAGACCAGTTTTGTTTTGTTTTGTTTGTTCAAGTAGACGTCTAGGAAGTCAGTATGTATCTATGGGTGAAGAGTGGCTGGTTGGGTTAACCCTCCTGAGACCTGAACTTTCATCAAAGGATTTTTTCAGTTTTCTTCAGACATGTCTGAATGATACAAAGTTGAATGCAAGTTTTGAGGATTGGGGGTTTAATTCTGCAATTGTCCCTCAATAAAGTGAGGGAGGCACTACAACTCATTTGTGCGGGATTTGACCAGTTCATAGCTTACATGATTCCACATGCAACAGCAAGCAACATAAATGTTCCTTTAAAAAAAATGAACAAAACATCTCTAAATCTGTAAGCATAACTCTAAATATTGCTGCCTGGGGTGATTTGTAGTAAAACAAAACTGTGCTACAGTCATGGATCCATACATTCCTGGCATTTTACTAGAAGAATCTGGATTGTCCTTTTCAATCCTAATGCCTTATTCTCTTCAGGAGTTCAAATCAAGTTCGGATTAATAATTATTAGAAAACAGCATGTTTCTCTGTTGCATCAAAATGAAAAGAATGTTAGAATAGAAGTGAACATTACACTCGGGAGACATAGTGTATAAATCAGCATTATGGATGGCGTTGCTAATTAGGAATCAGCCTTTGGCATCCATATGCTACAGTTATGAGAACTCTGCAAAGACAGCACTGAAAAAGAAGGATCTGCACCTTCCAGAAGTTAAATTTAAAGATTATTTTAAATAGTAATCTGGAAGGAGAGACAGAGTAATAGTGAGGTTGTGGTCTGGAAACAGATTTGATAGAAGTTTCCAAAGCATCTGTTGCAGGAAGTGAAGCCTGGTTCCTTTATATATATAAATACAGCTAAAAACATACTGTTGATTTGACAGCATGTAGACAGAGGAAATAATATTTGTGTAGTTTTGATGGGGAAAATATTTTGCTTGAAAGGAATACAATTTTTTTTACGTGAACTCCACTTGTTTCATTCCACTTTGCGAATTTTAAGTACTTTTCCTATAAAAATCCATATTTGCCATAAATAGCTATACTATTTTAAAAGGATTTTTTTTTATAAGAACAGAAGTTATACCATTATCTACATGACACATTGCTTTCCTCTGCAGACATGCACCAGTAGAGGCTGCTGTACACCATATTAAATAAACATTTATATATACTGATAGATTAATTTACAGGCAGGTCAGAGACAGAACTTGAAATGTAGTTGTATGTTTAACTTATGTAAACATATAAAAATTATAAAGACAGAAAGCCTAAGATTTTACAGAGAGACCATAGTCTGGGGATGGTAGCAAAGTAGCAAGCATTTGCTTTTCATCATTACGTGTTTCCAACTTCAGACAGGGTGGACGGTGATTTTTACAATTAGGCACTTGAAGGTGTTGAAGCATCCATCTTTTTGATACCAGACTCTCACTGGTAATTAACCAATATAGCACTATTTCATTAAGTATTTCTTAGGTTTTTGTATTTCCGATGTCTAAAATTTCTCTGTTTTGCAGAGACATTTACAGTCCATACATAAATGTATGACTTTTACTAGAAGAGCGGGAATTTTCCTTAAAACCACATGTATTATCCTGTATTATTTGGGATATGGTTCCAATGACTCACTCTCCTCTGCATCCTGCTGCTGACCTGGCACTGCCAAAACGAAGCTGCTGCACCATCCGAAATGCCCAAGCACGCGGAGCTGAGCTCCCTCCACACACCCATGATGCCATGGCCCCACCACCAGAGGGGCTGGGCAGGCTGAAGCCCTGTGTGAAGCCTCCTGGGGCAGGCAGCCATTGCCCATGGAGCCTTTGAGGCCTCACAGGACAAAGTGCCCTCACTGGGACCTAAAGCACTACTGATAAATGGCTGAGAGTTAGGGACAACCTAGAAAGCAAGAGGAACGTCTGCTCAGCAGCTTCTAGGGCAGCAGTACTCATATGGAGGGGAGGAGATGGGTCCAAAGAATTCTGTGTAGTCTTTGTTTCTTCCTGCCATCCTCCTTCCAAGAGTGGTCTCTCTTTGGCAGCTGCATGAACAAGGAAACATTTGCTTTGGACCAGTTTACAGCAGGCAGGAGATGAGCATAGTTTAAAAGAAAATCAGCAACAAAGAAACCCAAACATCCCGAACGGGTTGTGACCTGGGGAACGCTGCCCTCCCTCTCCTCATGCGATGTCACCCTGGCCCAGTCAAAAGGTGGATGGTGACAGCTATGGCCAACCCAAGGCCGGGCGCTATTCCTGCCTGCAGCTGTGGCTGGAAGGAGTACGGTGCTCCCAGGGCATGGGGAGAGAGTGGGAGCAACGCCCCATAGGAGTGTCCAGTGCAGACAAGGGATGCAGGAGCTGGAGGAAGTAAGGAAAAGGCCACAGTGACCCATGGAGCACAGAGGCTTTCTGGGAGACTGTGTGCATGCCAGCTGGGGTCCTCTGGTCTGTGAGTTGGGGATGTTCTGGCAGAATGAATAGCCAAACCAGTTGTGCTGGAAAGCCATAGGTTAGGGTTGCAGGGGTCTGTGGCAGTGCTGAGGTTGGAGATAGGTGCTTGCTGAGGGTAGCTTCTGTAAAAACAAAAGTTAGATCTGCTGTCAGCTTTTTCACTGATTTTTCCTCAGTAGCAAAATCAGCGCAGAGCAACTGCCAACTCATCCCCTGAAATTTGTCAGCGCTGTGTATTCAGCATGGGCATTTCCAAATGACTGATTAGAAGGCAGTATATATTACAGCTACATGCTACGTTGTCTTACCTCGGAGAGTGCTTACACCTGGAGACAAAAGAGAATGAGCTGTTGGGAAATGGCACAATTTTTTTCTTTCAGGTCCTGTGGGGGTTGGACTGAATGAACTCAAACGGAAATTGCTGATCAGTGACACACAGCATTACGGGGTAACAGTGCCACGTAAGTGCAAACACGCTTCTGTTCTCCTAATGCTCTTCTTGCATTATTATCCTTTATTATCCCCTTACCTTAAGGAACTTTCAAATTCGGGTCCCTAAATGCATGCTTGGCATCCAAATTACTTTTCTAATTTTTGAAAGTGCTGCTGCAGTTGTATTTTAAATATCACTGATTAAACTGATAGCATGTTTTGGCTCAGAGGCACTGCAGTAGACTTTTAGTACAAGTTTAACATGATTGATGTCAGCGAGGTTTAGTAAATGAAACTCAGCTGGAGAACACCCTGGGTTTGCTGTAAAGCAGTGAAACGTATGCTGTTACCAATGCTTGCTTTCAGCAAAATGGCCTTTCTCTATTAACCTGAAAAATGAAGACTGATGATAAACAGTTTAATCCTGTGAATAAATGAGTTAAATCCCTTTGCTCAGCTTCAGAAAAGGAGATTTGGGGATTTTTTCCTTCCCCCCCCAATCCAACTAAATAGTGTTACTTCGTATAACATTGAATAAAGTTGTTCTGTTTTAACTTCTACAAAACCTTATTGGTGTTTTTTTAATGTGGAGGACTTGACAGTTTTAGTTAGAGTTTCATTCCTTGGTTTGCTTTCTACTTGTACTTGTGCCTCCTATAGAGATGGTTCAAAAATATGGGTCCAACATGCTGAATCTTGGAGATACTGCCACAGGGGTATTTTTGCATGTGCAGGTATCCTATAAAGTATATATATGACTGAATTAGCTAGGTAGAAAAATGAATACATTTGGTTTTGGCAAGCCATTTCATTTGCACATATTTGCTTCAGCTGGGTATTGAAAACAACAACAAAATAAGCCAGATGTTCCCAAATATTTAACACACTGAAACATATGCAATCATTTGCCCAGAAATATTTCTCTAGAAATTGCCAGTATTCATCAAGCTGCCTTCTCTCTTTTCTCTTCCAAATTTGTGGTTATAATTTAAAACAAACATGTAAAGAAATCCCTCTCCCTGAAATTCAGTAAGTCAGGACTTGGAGGGAGAATGGCGGTTCTTGTCTTGGAAATGTTCCTCTTTGTGACAACCTACAAGGAGTTTGATGCCAAATGACATCCAGCACTGTGTTTCAGCAAGGAGGTTGTGTATGTTCTTATGTGATGGAGGATGCATGATGCTGTAACGTACAACTTGTATTAAATGGGACTTTTGAATTAGTTCATTTTCCATAAGTGGTAACCCCACGAGTAAGTTGCATTTATCAGCAAAACCTCTGTACCTATTACTTGAAGGAAAGAAGTGCAAAAAGCTACTGAAAGAAGAAGAAATTAATTTTTGATGACCAGAAAAAGAAAAGCATTAAAGCATAAAACTCACACCCTATTTTTTTGTTATCATGCTTCACATACTATAGCTCCAAGTGTTGTTAATGAACATAGCATTTTATAAATCAGGTTGGTGAACTTTGTTTCCCTTTCTGGTCTCCTATGCTAACAAGTTTAACAAGTGGTGAGGCTGGGGTAATTGTTATCCACTGCTGCTCCTTTTACTATTCAGCTGTCCTCATTTTATTGGATTTTTCCACTAGTTAAAAAAAATGATAATCTGATACTTGTCCAGTAGTTTTTTTTCTTCCTTTTCCTGCACACTTTTAAAACTCAATCCTGTCACATGCTTGTGTGCTGCCTACCAGATCCAGAGCAGCCTGATGTCCATCAGAAGTGAGGGAACCGCTACGCTTAGTATTGCGCAAGAGTTGGGTGCTTTTCAGTGTTTCCTGAACTGGTTTGCATTATATTGTTTTGTGCATCTTTTCTTTTTTTCATTTAATGGAACTGCAGACACTACCCGACCAAGGAGAAGCCAAGAAAGTGATGGTGTCGAATACATTTTCATTTCCAAGCACTTGTTTGAGACAGACGTACAGAATAACAAGTATGTTGAAGAGATTTTAACTAGAACTGCAGTTAAAACTGGCTTTATTATGAAATGATCCTGGTTTTAATTTTAGATAATAAGTCAGAGTGGGTATAAGTTGCAGTGATTTGAAAATGTGTTAAAATTACGTTTTGATATATAAGCAGTTCAAAACAGCTGGCAAAAACACAGAGAAAAAAACCAGCAGCATGTGCAAACACCACTGTTTCTAATCTTCCAATTATTTCCAGTACTTCAGCTCATGAAGAAACCTCTGAAATTGTAGGTCTTCAGGATGGAGGAGCACTCATTTAACAGGGCATCATCTGTCATAGCAATAAAGCATTGCTGCTCTAGGAGGGGGGGCCCGGGAAGTGCTGCAAACGTGCCTGAGTCAATGTTTGCATAGTTCTGCTCTCTTTCAGGCAAGGAACTTCCTCTGCTCTCGAATTTAGAGATCTACAGTGAAGCCCTTGCCTGTAAACCCACCAAAAATTAGACTAAAACAAAGACAATGGTAGCATCGTGCTCTCCAGCAGCCTGTAAAATATCATGGCTTGAAATTCTGCCCCAGTGTTTCAGAGGGCAAAAGTGTATTAGACACAAAGCTGTGGGTTTTATTGAAACTTCAAACTGTGCTTTGCATTTTTGGCAAACAGTGCTTGTACTTTTATAGCACATAACCAGCCGCCTTGGTTCCATTAGCACCATTGTCGCTCCACCTCCTCTTCTGAGACAGAGAATTTGGATATTCTGTAGTGTGCAATGAAATTTCAGTAGTTTCTATTGTTTAGCTTATCCACTGTTTTATTGCGTTGCATTAGTTCAGAAAAAGAGGTGATGGAAAACATTAGTGGGCTGTTGGACTACAGTACTTTTTTCTCTTTAACTGTAACACAAGCAGGTGTTACTGATTTGAAAGTGGTAAAGTAGAAGATTTCTTAAAATTGACATGCTGAAGTACTTGACAGCATTTCCTTTATAAAACATGGTAAAACTCTCATGTAAAGTAAAATATTTGTGCTCCTGAATTAGATCTTATAAAGCCAAACTAATAAGGATTTTTCTGGAGAAAATGGAAATTATTCCAGTTGTTTTCATCTTCTGCCACAGGTTTATCGAGTATGGCGAGTATAAGAACAACTACTATGGTACAAGTTTAGATTCTGTTCGGTCTGTTCTAGCTAAGAACAAAGTTTGTTTGCTGGATGTGCAGCCCCATGTAAGTAAGCATGTCTTTTGGTCTCTTGTAGTTCCCTACGTTGTATATTGGGATGCCAGGGAGAAAATGTTTCTAAAAGTAAATTTTGTTCCACACCGAGTGACTGTTGGGTGGGCTTGCTGGGTACCTTTATCACAGCAAGACTCTAAAAGGAAGAGAGGAAGGAAACTTAGAGATATTGGCAAGTATTCAGCTCGGTAATTAAGTGAATTGAAAGCCTGCAGCATAATACCTAAGATTTCATTACAAAATGCTCCTATATTTTCATCCATCTTTCTGCTGGTTTGGGTTAGAGGTTCTCTCTGAAACTTCAGTTCCAGAACATATTTGAGCTATCACCCAGCCCTGCAGCTCTCTCTCCTGTTTAACCGGGCTGTTCATGCAAAGGGTTTCCACGCAGGGTGGACACGAGTCAAGGAACACACTAAATGTGTTGTTGGCTGGATAACGGTTATGAACATTTTTCTCTGAACCATTTGTTCTTGCGTTGACCTTGCCTTTCAGCCCTGC
>NW_010202550.1:74162-74801 GCF_000695765.1 Mesitornis unicolor
CTCTGCTGGGAATTTTTGTGTTACTAATAACCACAGTGCTTCCAGGAGCTGGACTAGTTTGTTTAAACACAGCCAAAGTATTTCTTCTCCAAGGGTGGCCAGCCTGTGACTTCTGAACCCCGGCAGCTTGTGAGCAGTTCCTGGGGCAGTTTTGGATGCAGGAGTAGGACAGGGAAGCTGTGCTGGCAGGGGAGCAGCCAGGGAAGTGTCCTGGGAGGAGGAGAGCTGGGGGGGGGCTCCTGGGGTTGATTTTGCCATTTGAGACCTCTGCATGTCCAGCACGGCCCTGTTTTCCAGCAAAGCACTGAATTGTCTCAGGGACCCAGGCTTGTGAGCCATTCTGGGATCCTGCTCTCCAATATGGCATTTTCCTGTGGCCCTGGCAGCATGAAGAGGACAGAAAGCTGCTGGCCATCCCATCCCATCCCATCCCATCCCATCCCATCCCATCCCATCCCAACCCTGCTTCGCCCTGTGCACAATCCAAATTGTAGACCTGTCTCTAACTCCATACATAGCATCACTCGGCTGACACAGGAAGAGTGAACAGCAGGAGTTATGTGGAGGACACACAGTACTGAAGAGAACAAATCATTGACCCGTTGTGACTGAGTGTCACAGACACAGTAGCACTTTTTC
>NW_010202550.1:74821-103064 GCF_000695765.1 Mesitornis unicolor
ATGTGTGGAACTTTTCCTCCCCTCCATCCCCCTACTGCTGGTGGCACTGCTGTGCGCAGCCCAGCCTTTGCTGGACTCATGGGGTTCTCCAGCAGCCCCAGTGGAAGTGGAGTTTTCTTTCCATTCATGTGAAAATTCTCCTTACGTGAATCAGTGCCAGTCACCAGAGTGGGATGGCAGTGAATGAAAAATAGCTGCCTAGAAGTGCTGTGTGGGTTTATTTTGGTTAGTGAAGAGTTTCTTTTATTTCGGTAAATTCCATTGTGCAAAACAAACTAATTAATTAAAACCTTTCCTGTTCCCAGACAGTGAAACACTTACGGACATATGAATTTAAACCATTTGTTATATTTATAAAGCCTCCATCACTTGACCGTTTGAGAGAGACCAGAAAAAATGCCAAGATTATTTCAAGTAAAGATGATAGAGGAACTGCAAAACCCTTTACAGTAAGTCTGTTCAGACGTGGTAAAACTTGAGAACTTGGTCAGAGTTTTGTTGTAGTGGTTTACCTTGAAAGTAAAGGTGATCCCTGATCTCATCGACCCTACTTCTCAGAGCTTATGCATAGTATCTTGTTTCCCCGCCTCTCTCACATCACAGATTTACTGTGTTTTTTTCGTTGTTTGATATGCTCGTGGGTATTTACATTTTCGTGGTCCTCTGATCTTATGTCATTGAAGAACGCCCGCAACGCAACTATATTTTTGTGAGAAATCATACAGTGGATTTCCTTTAAAATTTGCATGTGGGCTTAGATGTTTCTATTCAAATGTAAGAACTTCCTTGTTTTACTAAGTGTACTATTTAGTTTAAATTTAGAGAAAAGCTCAAATGTAAAGCATCAATTTAAAAAGTAAATGCTACTGTAATAAAAAGCCCATATTTGTGGATAAGAGAAAAAAAAATTAAAATGTTTGTCATAAATCAGAAAAAAATACTAGATTACCCAACAGGAACTTATTTACTTCCTTGAAATACAATGAAATCATATTTTAATTGAAGCTAAAGCAAAGCTGATCATCATTAGACTTTTTATCTACATTTACAATGTGTGGCATTTTCCCTCATTCAGATGTTATTTAGAGTTTTTTAGATTTTGTTTCAAACTGAGTCACGATGTATTCACAGACTGCATCTGTGTAGAATATGCATTTTAAATAATCTGGAAATAATGTGCTATAAGAATATGCTCTATGGTTAAAATATAAGAGGAGTTCGTTCTGAAGTGCAAACTTCAGGACATTGCTTAGTTAGAACAGGTTTAATGTCTCAAGAGTTTTGTAAACAAATTCCTAAGATTTGTTTCCCTCCAAACATGAAGAGAAATCCACTGAGCCAGGTCAAGCCAGGCACAGGAAGACAGCTCCTACCAAGCTCTTAAAAGAATAAATACTGCTTTGTAATATATCGCATGCTAATAGCAAGCTGGGACTTTAGTAACAAAGCTTTAAATGTGTCATCAAAGTAAACAGCTAGAAACATTTTATGCTGGTACTGCTAAAAGAAAAAGTCCATGTAATTACCATGCAGTGCCTGATTGTGTGGCTTCAAGGGGAGGGATGAAAGAGTTGTCTGTTGAGCAAAGTCTACTTGTGAGAATGCACTCTGAGATCACTTGCAACAGTAATTTCTGGGTTTTTTTTTCTTATTAAAAGTAACTTCCGTCTCCTGGTGAGATGAGAAAAAAGCAAATAACTTTGCATTGACCGTAGAATGAGTTTATGTGATGTTGCTGTGGACTGACTATGCCTTGCACTTGTCTTACTAGGAAGAAGATTTTCAAGAAATGATAAAATCTGCCCATGTGATGGAAAGCCAGTATGGGCACCTTTTCGATAAGGTGATAGTCAACGATGACCTCGCTACAGCTTACCGTGAGCTTAAAACAACATTTGACAGGCTGGAGACCGAGACCTTCTGGGTTCCTGTCAGCTGGCTCCATTCATAACTCTGAGAAGGGACAAAACATCTGCTGTTGTCTCAGCATCTAAATGTGGGGCATGGTTAGGCATTACTCAGCAGTCGTTTTCTCAGTAGGAGGGAGGGCTTTCTAACTCTACCTGCACAGCAGGGACACTCTTCGTGCACTTAAAACTGGTCTTGTTTTCCTGTGTCTTCAATCCTCCTGCCCACACTTTTGGGGCAGAGCAGTCATATTAAACCAAAGTCTTACTGTGCTCCATAAAGTGAGCGAGTACTAATGTAACAAAACTGCCAAACACCTCTATCGTCATCTGTGTATTTCCAAGGTAAGCTTTCTTAGCAGAGAGTGCAGAAGATACTAATTAATACTGGGGAGCAGCACTTTGGGGGTTTTAAGTGTAACTGCTCCCATACACATGCACATCAGCACTTGGAAGTTACTACCCCTTAAGTGCTTGAGAGAATTGAAACAGGCAAAAGTGACCAACATTTTTATGAGGAAGACATCGTAGTTTTAATTACATATCAAGATAAGTGTTTTTACTTTTCTAAATGTGAGCTTTGTCTTAAATGTACAGAGTGATTTTAGTATTCCTTTGCACTTACACAGACATGGAAAGAAAGATTTATTCAGTGGCTTAATTGTTAAATACTCTGCCATGAGCATGAATGGATTGAAAATATTTTCATGCATGCTTTGTGGCACAAAGAAAACACACGGGAATATTTATTTAAATAATGAAAAAAGTGTGTTACTGTGTACATAACTTCAAAGACTTTGGGATTAATCGTCTGTAAAATCAGTGGCAAAGTGATATGAATAGCAGCAGAATAGCAAGTAACTTTTTTTTTCCCTTTAAATAGATTTCAACATTTTTGGCATCCCTTAGAACAGTTTTCCCATCAGAAATTTTCAAGAAATTATCAAGGAAACTTTGGAGATCTGGAAAGCAATTGCAAGAGATTAGTTCTTTTTATTGTTTAGCATGTAGAGATACTTTGTAGTAGTATGGCAGATATTTTGTCTCCACCCAAAAATAATGTTGTAAACTTCACTGTAAAAAGTATTCTTGTCACTGGTCAGACACAGTTGGAAACCTCATTTTAAAACGTCATGTGGCGGTGTAAGCAAATGTATAATAGATTATGTATTTTTAATATAGATAATTTGTTACTTTTCTTTATTTACTACTGATATGCAGGAAATGAGTACATCTGTAAAGACCAAGTAACACCTCTGTGTTGTGTTGTGAATGTGTCTTGTAAGTCCCAAATGTGTATAGGAACTTGCTGACTTCAGATCATCCCATCTGTGGCATTCAAGCAGGAAACCGTGATTTCATGTTAATCTGTAGAGAGAATAGAGCTGTCTTGTTTAAAGAAAAAAGAATTTAGTGAAACTTTATATATATATATATATATATGAAAGGGTTGAAAAGGGATGTTAAGTTTTTAAATTTCTTGTCAATGTGATCATTTACTGAGGAGTTTACTAAGTCTGTAATTTGAAACACTGTCTCTGTAAATGGAGCTCAACATTCCATGTAAATATTTTATTTCAGTTCATACACTGATAAAGCCATCAGATTTTGCAGTTTTATTCTAAATGTGTATTTAATGTGTGGGTCATTGCATTTGGCTTAGAGTCATATAAAATAAATGAAATGCAAGTAACAACAGCAGAGTCCCTGGGAGTCTGGAAATGTTTATGCAAGAGTTACAGATGTACTGAATCCCAGTACGGATACACGCTCTGCTTGAACAGCTATAAGGTAACTTTTGTCGAATTTCACTGTTTTCCTGGTGGACTTAAACTCTTTTGTAACATAAATAGAAATTTGTTGATTAAATTAATTGCATAGAGATTATGAGAGTCGAGAAAATGTTTTCTATTTTTTTAATTACTGAAAATCAAGCTATTTTTCAGGGATCTGGAATTCAGCAGGTCTGTCTGCCCTTGCCTGCGAGACGCCAAGTGCCCTTGCCATCTCTTGCAATGAACCCAAACTGAGAGGGCACTCGGCATCTCACAGGATCTGGCTGTTTCCAACAAGAGGGCCTTTAGTCCTTACCGAAACACTCTTGACACTGCTTCTAACCTGGGCTGTCTCAGAACATCAGTGTACAGTAACACTCACGTAAGGGACCTGCTTTTCTCTTTAAGAAATAGATGCTAGAATAATCTGCAAGCTCCCCGGTAGAAGCAGTTCTGGCTGTCCTGCAGGCTGTTTTTCTTGTCCTTTGGAGACTGATTTAATTCCCATTCCTGGGTCGGTGTGGTCTGAAGGACCTTCTGCAGCAGCTTTGCTATGCGGGCGGCAGTGAGCGGCGCAGAGCTCCGCTGCAGTTGCGGAGACGCTGACCCTGCGCGCCTCTGCACCGTCCTGGCAGGGGTTTTCTGGACAGATTTCGGCCGGCCCCATCTGTGAGCCAGGAGCTGATCCTGTATCCTAACACCTGCAAAAGAAAGGGAATCACAAAAACATAAATCCAACCAATGGAGTAAAAACAGGCATGGGGTCTTTCAGGAGTGAGAAGTAGTTCTGATTAAATTACAAGATTGCTCTTGAAAATCAACATTATTGTAGTGTTTGTTTCAAAAAAAAGAAAAAATCTAAGCCACTGGCCTCCGTGCAGCAGGCAGAGATGGCAGCAGGTCTAGGCAGATAAAAGTCTTTGCCCAACAGTTTGGACAGGACAGGAGCCTGCTTGTGGTGGTGGACGCTGAGCCCATGTGTTGAATTGTTCTGGGATACCAAGAAGAGGGGAGAGAGATTTTTTTTTTGACTCCTAAGAATTTGGGAACGAAGACGACTAAACATGTTTCCAATATTCCACATATTCAAGTTGTGCTGTGTGGGTTTTTAGTGAACTGTATGTTTTGACAGTCAAGTCCAGATGTTTTTATTGTGTTTTAGTTGTTTGCCATCATCAAACAAATGGTTTTCTTTTTTAATATTGTACCAAGCTCTATACTTGAATTTGCCATCAGGTCCTTGGTTGACGTCTTACCTGAAATCTGATCTTACCTTCTTATGCAAAACAATAAATTATCGATATATCATTGAAAGTGTTTGCTCTTTATTGTAAATTGCACCATAACAATTAGGCTTAATGACTTTAAAAGGTACAATGCCTTAGTAAGTTATTTCATAGGTGTCTCTGTTAAATCTAATGCTGCATTTATCTTTAAATGGGAAAATAAAGCAACCTAGAACAGGGACTGAAATTCTTATTTTTTTCATTTTTGTTGCCAAATTCTCCTTCAAAACAGGTGTTTACTCTTTCCTGCAGCCCACCCCAAAATAAACCCTTTTCTTTCTGAGACGAAAGCTGAAGTCAGTGAGTCAAACGGGGCTCGCACAGTGCTTAGCGTGGTATCGCAGTTCCCAGCTGGGAGCATTCCCTCAGTCACGTACGCCCCGAGGCCGCGCTCGAGTCCCTTGGGAGCTCGTGTGCCTTTGTAGAACTCAAAGAAGGTAATGCTTAAACTAAGTTACTTTTTGCATTGGTTATGTCTTTTCCAGAAAAAAAAAAAAGTCTAACACGTACTAGGATTAGAGAGAAGACTTCTAAGCCCTTTCTGTTTTGTTTCAGTGAAGTATTCTGCATTTCCCACATGTACTTAGGTTCAGGTTTCTACTGTGCGTGGATAATTTTTTCCTCAGTAAAGCTCGTATTTAGTTTTTGTGAGATTGTTTCAAAGGATGAATAGTTTCTTCAGAGATTTAAGTTAAAGTTATAATCTGGATCTATTTTTGCTACTGCTGTATCTACAGTCATTTCCTCGCAGGATTAAGAGTTTTCTGTGTATCAATGCTTACAATCATTTGTATTTGCAGTTTCCCCGAGATCCTTTTGCTCTCAAAGTAATTTACTATTTATCATATATTACCATGATTAATGTATGGTACCAAGCATTCGACAGAAAAATATCTGAACACAAAATTAAAGGAACACAGTGGGTGCATTTGTTGTTTAAGAATTCTGGTGCTAGATAATGGTTAAAGGTTTCAGCAGAAACATACACAAAAACATTTGGAAACAGTTAAGGTCTGGTCTTAAATTTTGTCTTATGTTAAATGACGGTACAAATGAGAGAATTTGGAGTTCTAGACAGCTGGAGACCTTTTTCCTCTTGATATCTGTGTCTGAAGTACAAGTTGGATATTTGGAAGACTGTATGGAATGATTTTACATCTCTATAATAAAATACAATGGTATTTTGTATAGCTGACATCCAACATTTTAACAAAGAGGGTAAATCCCTGTGATTTTTGAGACTTTTTTTGCTTCTACTTTACTTGTACACGTATGTCTGTTGAAACACATTTTTAAAGACTTAGTGGCACAAAGCTGCCAGCATTTCAATATATGAATGGAGAAAAATATCTTCAGGATTTCCAAAAGGGTTCAAATGGCACAAACAGTATCTGAAAACTTCTTGATAAGAAATAAATAGAGAAAATTAGGTCACAATTTCTTTTGTAAGTTGGTCTATTTCTTTTCAGTAGCCATATTCATATTCACTACTTGAATATACTAAAAAAAAACCAACAAAGGCAAGCTATGGTTTTCATCAAGTGAAAATTAGATTTGTGATTTAACGAAGAAGTTACAAGCTTCCTATAGCATTATACGCAAGCTCGTGGAAACTTTGTTTTAAGGTATTCAGTACATGCTTTCAAGGCAGAGGGTTGGTGGGTAGAGCAGAGAGGGACTGAGGATGTTACAAATGCGAACACTGCCCTGGAAACATGTCTGTTTTTGTAAGTCACTGAACAAGGAGGTTTGCGAGTTGGCTGCAAATGTTCTGTGGTTTCTGTTCCCTCCTTGGTAAATACAAATAAGCACCAGTAAATCTTTATTGGTAAGCAAAGCCAGAATTGTTGGAATTATGGAGGGCTGAAGTGGAGTACCTAGAAGGAGTGCTCCAGATCCTGGTGATGTTGGCAAAGCTGTTGCCTTATTTTCTTCTGATTTTGTTAACTTCTACAGCAAGAGTACAGCAATCACAGCTTTAACACAAACTTACCAAACTGTGTCTAATCATTGGCAATGTAATTCTTTTTTCTCCTTGGCCCTTGCACAGCTTTAGTTTAGTAATCTCACTCATACAAGGCGGAGGGGTCCCCATTGAACTTACCTTTTTTCCTTTAATGGGGTCCCCATTAAACCTACTTTGGTGCAGCTTCTGGAGCCCTACTCCCAAATACAGACTGGCCTGTGTTAGGCACCATATGAACATGGAACAAAGATGCAGTTCCGGGTTCAAAGCAGTTCAGTAAAAAAGTCAGAGAGGTGGCAGAGCAGTGCAGACCCAGCAAGAAGGTGCAAAGAGATCCGTGAGCACGGCTCTTCCCCAGAGGCTGTGCTGGATAATGGGGCAGTCAGATCTGGGATTCAGCATCTCGCAGGAGGATCGGGTGGTTCAGGGGCTTCCTGGCAGGGCTTCAGCCTGTCCTGGGTAGTGCCCAGGCACAGCTGAGGGGTAGCAAAAGGGAGGTCCTAGCAGCTGTGAGGCCAGCTTGACTGGGGAGAGAATTCAGCTGTGCGTATGTGAGCTGTGCTCTGCCTCTCGCCTTCAGAGCCAGAACCTCAGGTCTTGGCCCATTTTACTGCCCAGTGCAGATGCAAGCAGCAAGTTCACAGCCCCATTCTCAATCCTGGTTACTATCGGCTGTAAGGCACAAAAGGAGTCTTTTTGTTTGGTTGGGTTTTTTGTTGTTGAAAAATGGCCTGAAAACTGTTGTTATCAGTGCTATCTGGATAGTATGAAAGCGCAGCCTCCGTTACTGGCCCTGCTGGGGTATTATTCCAGATGTTTTTCTTTCCATAGCTGTTAAGCAGGAAGTAGAACCAAAACCAAAGATTGAATCGAACCATTGTTTTGTCAAAAACCAGAACTGAACCTGAACTATTGTCTTCTTTTGACTGCATTGAATTCAGATGATCTTTGGCTACAGCTGGATCCAGCCCCAGCTCAAACCAAACTGGAAAAAGCCCAGACTCTCACCATGCTTTTGAATAGGTGAGACTTTGAAGGCTGAGAGTCTGCATCTTGTAATGGGTGCAGCTGATGTTACCCCATCCCAATAGCAACTATTTTATTATGCATGTGTGCATATATATATATGTTTACGTATTTATCAAGTGTTGTAGCCTATGCCAATTTATTTTAATGAGAAAAAGCAGGCTTACAAAATCACTGTTCATTGCCTAATTGGAAGATTAATGGCAGACTAAAGAAAGAAGTCTACCAATATAATACCAAAGTTTTAGCAAACAAATGCATAGTTTTACTCAGGCAGGACTCACACACATCTCAGGAAGCTTAGAATTCTACATTTCAAATAGACTGTTTTCTCCCTATTTTGTGAAAATCAAAAGAGCTTGATTGAATGCAGACTACAAACTTGTTCCCTACAAACTTAGCTAAACATGAAATCATGCTGGGATTAGCTTAATTTTTCCCAAAATGAAAAGGCTGCTTTGTGCACGGACAATAATTTTATGCTTGCCAGATAAAGAAATGTGAACCTGTCAGGAGACACAGGAATTTGTCTGTGTAGGTGTATTGTTGGGCCAACTGTCTTGCCTCTTGTGTGATACCATGGTGTAAAACACCACTCTGCTGGTTTCGTTTTACAGAAAACAGTCTCTGTGGCGGTATCCTGTGGGAACTGAAGTATCGAGTTCTGTTTTCCCTTCAAAAGTCCAACTGCACATGTACCCTGCTTCTGAAGCTGTGCTCTCGGTGCCTGTCGGCCGCGTGGACTGGGGTGCTGTGGCATGGCAGGGGCGCTGCAGGGGAGCCACTCCAGGCAAACCAGGAGGTGCCACGCTTTGCCCTGGTAGAGACTGCCACAGCTGACACCACCGCTGGAAATGAGAGATGCTGTTTCTGATAAGATCATACAGTAGCATAGTAAAAGAGGATAATACTTTATTATTTCATTTTTATTCTTCAGTAGTTTATGTGACACTTCTGATTACAAGACACTATTACTCTGATTGCCAACTCTTATTTTTTTCTTTTGGTTTTCATACTGGTCGCTTGAAGGCAAGAGTTGCCGTAATTAAAACCTGTATTCTTTATGTAAATGTAACCATAAAAGACTTGCAGTTCCTATCTTCCAAAGCTACCAGACCAAGCAAATAAAGACAAAATTTCTGCAACTGTTCTCAAGTGACCTATTCTGTTTAATCTTGTTTCCTTTCTTCCTAACCAGTCTGCTCAGAAAGCTGCTCCATGTCAGGGACCAACAGTTTAACAAAGGCAGCGTGGAGCAGAAAGGAGAGGCTGGCCAGGAACTGCTGGAAGGGAGAAGCTGGGCTCCAAACCACCAGAAAGTCTGCAAGCCTGGTGCAAAAATTAGCAACCTGTGGGTGAAAACAGTGCCAGGTAAAGTTCTCCTAACGTGCAGTTCTTAATCATGGCCGAATCTGCACCTGGGTCTATTTCACATTGTCATGGTCTGCACATAGCGCTTGACTTTGTGGTCTCCAGAAGTCATCTTCTGAAAAGTGGTGTTAGAACTTGTGTACTCTTAGAGCCCATTCAAGTCCAACAAGTCCTGAGAAGTGCGTGATTGAAGAGTCTGTGCGTCACTGACAAGGTGAGGGCCTTCTTCATCCTGAGCCTCCTTCATGCTCACCTACTTTGTGCCAGAGGGATGGTGGTGACTGGTGTTAACTTTCCTACCGCTGGCAAACTGTGACGCATTTGTGCATGTGGTGTTTTTCACTGTCCTTGCAACTGCATTTAAGCACCGGCAGTGCTGCACCTCTGCTCCCTGCACAGCTCTGCCCAGAGCAGTGGTTATTCCACTTGGGCTTCCTGGCATCAAAAAAAATCCTTATGGATGCTCATGGTTCCAGTGTTCAGAATTGATGATTCTTCCTTCTCTTTTAGCATATTGTGAATAACTTAGAATTTTTTCATGCTAATGAGACTCCCTCTCTTCCTGGTAAATTGTCTCATTTTGTGCTACTGGAAAGTGCTCAGTCTGGATTGCTTTACTATTTGTACCTAACGCTGCTGCTGCATTCTGTATTATGTGTACAGGACAAGTATGAAATATCAGCAGACACCACTTCAACCACTAAATGAGTGATAGTAGGAACTCTTCCTACAGCGAGACTCAAATTACTTTCATCTGTACGCTTACAAATGGGATTGTTCATGCAGTGAAACAGTGCTGCACAGATGAGATGGCAGCGGATAAAAATGCAGTGCTAGTGAAGTCAGTAGAAAAGTTTCATTTTTATTTTAACAATATCCGAGTTTTACCTCTTGTCTTTCTGTGCCTGGGAAATTAGGAATGCCTTTGCTCTGAAGACCTTGTAATCTAATGCCAGGTCATGCTCACTTTTACTGTGGAGCTTTAGTGCCTCGTTTCATGTGTGGTCCCCTTGATTTCAGTAGCACTCCTCGCAGTGGGGTTGGCAGCTCTTACCCTGGAACCAGATGATGACTTCTCTGGGCTCAGAGTCTGGCTTTGAGATAAAATGCGATCACCAAAGATGACAAATATTTCAGTGTGTAATCAGACATGTAAGAGCTGTTTGATCATTATCTTTGGATTAGTATCTGAGTATCTCGGCGTGAATTTCAACGCAAATGCAATGTCCTTTCAAGTACCTGATAGTATGTACGTGTTGCTGATAAATCTGTTGACTGTCTAAATTGTTTAATGCAAGTTGTAGGACTGTGTTAGACTGACATGCCCTTTGCCGCTTAGCTGTTCACCCAGGGTTTAATTTCTTTTACACCTACAATGTGTTCCTGATAAATCTTCTCACACACTTTTAAGTAATTTCCCAAGTGCTCTCAAAATGGAGGCAGCAATTCGTCTCTGTCGCTTTAAGCAATTATTACTCAAATCTCTAAAACAGTGTTTCAGAATAATTAACCTTAATTAACCTTAAGCCTTAAAAGATTTTCTAGTATTGCTCAGCATGCCTGTAAGCTGCCAGTCACACATTTGTAAACTTGGAGCTGTCAAGCAGTTAGCAAACCCATGCCCAGTCTGCTTTACTGATTTCAACTCAAGCAAAGGCACAGCACTATATATTTCAACTTGTACACTGCGTATCTTGTTTTTTCGTTATATTTCTGTGTAATACTTTCCAAACTCCATTTCATTGTATTCCATAGTTAAAAAGCCACCTGGATATTCCTTTTCTATTCTTTTTTTTAAAAAACCTATCTCTAAGCCTTTTTGCATGTTTTTGTAATGTGTAAGACAGACTCAAACGACAGCTTTCAGAAGACTTGTGCAGCTGGTAGCTTTTTGATGATTTCATTTCACAATTCTTTGGAATAAATGTGGGTACTAATGAGAACAATGAGTAAAATGTCAGCTGTACTAAATATAAGTGATCTGTTTTAGAAAAATATTAACAGTCAGTTCAATTACACCTGTGCATCATTTTACTATAGCAGACTTAAAAATAAAAAGAGTCTAACAGATGTATGGTAAGTACACAAATGGGGTGAACCAAGGAAATACCATAAATCCTTTATACTAGAACATTTTGTGAATATTGTAAAGACTAGCAGATGAGAATATGTCCAGGTGTTCTTTGAACCTATGAGGTGATTAAAGTGAACAGTAAAAAGCTGAAGCGACAGTGCTGAAACACATGAAGATACCTGCATATGATCGAGGTTTACCCAGAAGGAACAGTCAGGTCACAGGACTGGCAAGGCTGCCACGCATGGAAATGAAGGACATGAACATTTACAGCCTTCTCCAAGTGGGAGACCTGGTTGTGGGGCATCTCTGTAAATATCTTCTTGCACAAGAAGTAAAATTTTATTTATTTATCTGAAGGAAAACATTCACTGGTCTGCTGAAAGACAAATGAGAGACATGAGGAGTTGAAAGAGTATAGCCAGGTATGAGCAGCATCTAGGGTCTTCATGAAGCAGTGAAATACTGAGTGCTGGAAGAGGATAATCAGTTTTATGCATTTTTAAATCAATACGAAATGCTACTCTCCCACTTTTGCTGTACAGCCTGGGTTTTAGAATGTCAAGAAAGTATTTGACATTTACAAGAGACTGCAGCACTAATACAAATCATTTTTATCCATTTATCCATTTTAACCACCATGCTGAGTGAACTGTCGGCTCTGTGCAATTAGTCTCTGTGCTTCTTGACAATATAACCACAGATTACCATGAATTCTATTAATAATGCAAGGTGGAAGCTCTGATCTCCAAGTCTCTAGTTCTACTTCTAGAAAAACATCTAATTTCTTACAAACCTGATATAAATAGGCCAGCTGACAATATCCCAAAAGAACAGAATATGCTCGGAATAGTGAGGATTGGACTGACGTATTTTTGGCAAAAAAAAAGTTATACAGGCTGTATTTGTCTGAAAGTTTAAAAATAGGAGCCTTTGTCATATATGGCAGGAGAGGCCAGGTTGAGTCATGATTTATGTCACTTGAAAGAACACTTTAAGCTTAGAAAATGACATCAGAATCATCAGAATTTAGTGAGATTTAGAGCGGTCCCTGAAGCCAGGGTACTGGGGATTCTGGAAGATGCTTTGTGGATGATACACTGCGTGCTGCCAGACATCATCTGAGTGGAAGCCAGGAGCTACGGTACTTTCAGATTACATTTATAAATGATAGGTATCATTTGTTTTAATAACATTCATTTTTAGTTAAATGCATGTTTCAAACTGTTTTCGGGTTTTTTGGATTTGGTGCAGCCCCCCGTTTCAGGCTGGAAGAGTCTACCACTGTCTGCCTTCTCCCCTTGCTCACTCACACGACGTTTCCAAGAGCAGCCAGGAGCGCTTTCCTTGTTACCTCGAGTCTGCAGATACAGCGGGGGCTCTTTCCATTTACACTTCTGCAGATTTAGTGCTCAATTCCTGAACTATAAGTCAGACTGTAACAGTACATATGAATGTTAGATGTATTTCTTTTAGCTCCGAGGCTAAAACTAAACTTTGTCTGTCTGTCTGCTACTGCTAGTGTTAAAATGGAAGTAACAAAACAGAAAAGGTGCTTGGATTTCACTTTATTAAAGATAACCAATAAATCGTGCAGAGCTGGCTGTGGTCTAGGTCACAGAGAGGCTGTGCAGAGTTGTAGCGAATAGCTTCTTACATTTTGCCTTAGATTTTCCACATATAGCAATTCTTTGCTCCATAAAGTAATTTTAGCAAATGAATATATTCAATGTAAGTGCACAATGCTACTTTTGATTCAGTTAGATCTGCTTTGCTTTTAAATAGCTTTTTAGTGAAACTAAACAGCAAATTTCTAAGTAGATTTGTACTCATTGCAGTTAGCAGCAGTTATCTTTAGTTCCTAAAAATGACAGATAGTAGTGAAAAAAGGAGTTGTACAGTTGCTCAGCTACGTGCCTTTGACAATACTTTACGCATAATCAGGTTTCATACTAAAATGGATTCATTCCAGGAAAAGAAAAAGTTCATCACGCAAACAACTCCAGGAGCAAAGCGTGCTTGTTAGCTAATAGCTGCTGTTATCTGCCATTTAGATTTGCACACTGTGCTCATTTCTGTTTTGTTTGAAGAACCAAGTGGTGGATGAATTATTCTTGGTATTCCTGATTTTTGCTTCAAGCCAATAAACACCTGTGTGTGACTGGCCTGCTGAGCTGCTCCACGAAACATCTGGGTGTGCTCCAGCCCTGGGGCTACTGGCGCTCAAAACGGCCTTCCCTGATCCCACTGCTCATTGCCGCTGCAATCTGGGGTTTGATTAAGCGCAGGAATTGGATCAGGAATCCTGTCACACCCAGGCACCCACTCTCTTGCTGGTAGAAGAGGCAAAGGGACAAGGACTCTGGTGGATTATGTGAGTGGTGAGGGAGAGGGAGCTGCATGTGATTCCTTTGGGAGCAGAGAGTTTTCTGTGGGTCTTCTGTGTTAAGTAGGGCATAGAAAAGACCTGCACTGGAGGATGAATCACGGCATAGTGAAAGCGAGCGTGCTCTGTGGGATCTGTACTTTCTTTGTTGCAGCCGTTGGAAGTACGCAGTGAATGAAGCAGACAACTGTAAAGAAGAGAACATGTTTTCATGATTAAGGCATGAGTGCAGCCCTGGGGGACCAAATCGTATCCCTGCCTTTGCCACAGATTTCCTGCGTGACACTCGTCACTTTGCACATGTGATTCTTAACTGTGTTCTTCTCGCTGCTTGCTACGGTGGAGTGTAATTTGTAGAAGTGCTGAGGACTTGCAACTGCAAGCTGCAGGCAGCAGGAGCTGTGCTGTGACTGTGAGCACTGCTGTGCAATGAATACTGAGAAATCAGGCACTACGCATCTCAATGAGGCAGTCATGAAATGCGGAGGCAGGGAATACAAAGATAAATCTTTGTGAGTTCAATTTATATAGCTGGAGAATAGCTCGAAGGGGCTTGTCCTTCTTAAACTTGTCCTTTCTTGAAATAAGAACAGCAAATTTCAGGCTAAATACAGATGCAATATCTGTAAACAATTGCTGAGTTAATAGTCTGCTATTTTGAGAATTAGTAAAGTTATTCTTTAGCATTTGTCTGTCTTTCATCTGTGTGGCTTTTAAAGATCTTTTTAAATGGAGATACTATTATATCACTGAGCAAACAGTCACTGAAGAACCCACTAATAAACCAATATTGTGAGCACATGTATTGTTTTACTGACTATATGCAAAGCGATCATTCGGGATTCAATAGACTCTGTGTATTTTCCCATAATTTTAACATTATATAGCAAAAAGATAACACAGAAAACTACTACGCTGTTCTGTTGGTAAAGGTTGAAAAAGACACATAAGGCACTTTATGAGAAGATACTTCTTCAGGAGTTACTCTTCTGCTTACTCTGACAATAAAACATGACAGTTTTATTTAAGGTGGTGCCTCTTATAAATCACAAATATGAGAAAATGTATAGCAGATAAATACGCAGCTATCCTTACATCAAGATGGGCAAAGCAAAAAGTAAGAAGCTTTGATATAAGAAATGGAACAATGAGGACAGTAAATACATAACTTCACAGATTTCTGTAGTATAAATAGCTTTGTCAGCTTAAACATATTTTGTCACTACTTGATGCTGTAATCCAATGCCAAGGAGAATTACAATTTTATTTTAAAAGTTCCATTTATTTAGCATGTTTACCCTATTTTATTAGAAAACCTTTCTATTCCGGCCTTAGTTATTCACCGCTTTATAAAACATTATATTTGGAAATATCTGTTTTATGTAACTGCAGGAGGTATGCTCAGTTACAGCAGAGGTGTTAGTTACATACGTGACTAGGAAACTACAGGAATTATTTTTTATTTAGTAATCACAAACACAGACTAAAATGAAAACCAATTATTTTCTAAATTTTGTTTATTTGAGATGTAGCCTATATTTTTATTGGAACACAGAGCCATACACACAGGATGCACACAAGGCACCAAAAGTGGAATTCAAGCAATCTAAATCCACAGAAGTGATTCAGAAAACCTCTGCTTTACTGACTGTAAAATCTAAATTCACTTGGCTTCGTCATTCCAGCCCTGTCAGTCTCCTAAGTGCCAAAGCTTAGGTTTCTGTGACTACACCAAGCTCTCAGTTTCTAGCTACGGCTTCTTTTAACCCCATTAAAGACAAGTCTGCACTGAGTTCCTGGAGGGGTTCACTTCACTCTGGGTGCCCTGAGCACTTCTACCACGTACTGGCACTGCCAGCCTCTTCCAGGCAGGAGTTTGCTCACGTACTGGACTTGCAGCTACTCAGTGATTGCTCAAGAGCTTGTGGGGTTGTCCTGCAAAATGAGGAGGACTCAAGTTCCTGTATGCTTCAGGGTCACTGCCTGACTGTTTTAAATTTCAGGTTATTTTATAGACAGGAATCCTGTGGGACAGGGACTGTGTCTCCACGAGGTGCCCTGGGAGAGGGCCTCAGAGTCCTGCACCCATACAGACACCCCCAGGCTCCCCAAAGGAGTTGGGAAGGGAGGTTCAGAAACACCCCTGCACTCAGCATTCCTCCACAGCAAGTCTGTACGTGCATCAGGGTATGCTCACATCACCAGAAAGAGGTAAAATGTTTTGAGATTCATTTGAATATGGTCTGCTCTCAGTCTCAAGTGCAGCATATATAATTATCACCAAAAGTGGAGATGAAAAACAAAATCAAGAGATCATCCTTTACCGTTATCAGTGTGGCAGACAACACCAAGTAGCATTAATTACTGTATTCTACTTCTATACAGAATCAAATTAAGCTGAACTTAATTGTAAAGTCTTAATATTGTGAGACTGCAAAAATTTGCCCTCCTGAAGGTTCTACTCAATCCTTCACCATGTGGAATATTTAATTCCAGTTTTGCTTACTTTAAACTGAATGGAATTTTTGTACCAAATTAGGACAGCTAAGTTTTCCACACAGAAAACGACTGAACTCACTGGATATTTTTCTGTCATGGCGCCAAACCATACAGCAATCACGCTGAGGATACGGATGGAAGAAAGGTTGCTCTGCATAGTAATTCCAAATAGGGATCACTATTGATTACAAAGAGGATACTTCATAGGTAGTGGTAAACTATGAGGTTTCTCTTGTAAGTGAGAACATTGATTTACATGAGTAATGCAAAGGCTCACACGTAAGCTGAACTCAAACTCTAACTGTCAGCCGTAACACATCTATTTACACCACAGATCTGTGCTTAGCCACTTATATTCAATTATAATCAGTTGCGGTGCCTCCATTTTCTGTGTTTACTCAGAGAATCACATTTCTGAGGTCAAATGCAATGACAGTTATACTGTAGTTATTTGAAGACATGCTTAGTAGTACATTCTGCATGTATCCGAGGACAGAATTTCTGGAGAAGAAAGGATGGGTACAATTCCTCAGTCCTCCCTTACATGCATAAAATTTCACACACATCAATATCAGTCAGGGCACGTCTGTGCTGCACAACACAGTGCCATGGAGACACAGCCAAAGCAGCTCAAAAGGAGCCAGTTTGGGTAAGTGGAAGCAGCGTAACCACATTGCTTAATGCTGCACACTGTCTAATTTACCCTGTTTTTTAGTCAAGTAAATTAGCTTTGGCAAAGCGTTGCACAAATAGGCTAGCCTGCTCCCAGTCCATCAGCCAGCTTTGGCACCAATTTCTATGTCACTACTTATTGCACAGTACAGCATATCCAGTAGGAGACGCAAAGGATCACTTGTGTAAAAATTTACAGATTTGGATCCTCAAATTTTATTCTGCACTTATTCATTTTAGTGGCACAAAACTTTTAAATGTCACTGCTTCAAATTTAGTGGTGTTACTGAATCAAAATATCAAAAGAATAAAATACCATTATAAATTAATCACTAAAGCATACATTTTGGGGCTTACCATGCTTAAATATGCTTATATTTACTCGACACCTGTGGCAAACTGCTAATTGGTAGTAGATTTCTTCAGAATCTTAAGCCTAATCGCATGCAAAGATCATCCTTATCTCCAGTGCGAAAGGCTTTACCAAAATCAGAAAAAATCACAAACCTTTTACATTGAAGTCTCAGGAGAAAAAAAATTAACTAATATAACTATGTTTTAGAATGTCACAGGTACTAGATTTTTTGAGAGTCTGGTAAAATCAGGTTTAACTGTCTGCTGTCTGACAGTACTGCTGACGGACCACATCTTTCCTTCCACGAAATCAATGACAGAAATCTATTGATGACTATGGGAGCAGATACTAAAGTCTTGCAAGGTATGATTTTTCAGTAAGGAGAGAATCCCCTTCCATCTCTGAGGAATTATTTCAAACTATGCAGTAAGACAGTCTTTAGGCATCATAATCAGCAACCTTTTCAATAGTTGCTAACTTGATATTTCAGGAAAAAAATACATTCAAACTATTCAGTGTTATTCTTCCCAAATCTAAACAGAGCACACGTACATTCATTTTGAAAAAGTGGCCTGCTACACCACCTAAATTTTAAATTCTGAGTTGAATGCTTGCTGGAAATCCACAGTTCCTGCAATAAGCTGAAATATTCATTCATGTATAAAATGGATGCAAAAAGAATAGAGGGATTTTTTAAATATATAGTTTCATCTCTGCTTGAGCTACAAAAATGAATGCAGACACAACAGCTAGATGCAACCCTTTCTACAATAAAATAATTAACTACCAAAATGTAGGAGAGCTTCAGATCCTCCACAACAACCTTAATGACTCCAAATTCCAACTAAAATGCTTGATTTTATAGTCATTACCAGAAGAAGAAATGGAAAAAAATCAGAGGAAAAATGTACCCATATGGAGGACTATAATATCCATGGCACAGATCTTGAGAATAATACCAGAAAATTGGCTGAATTGACTGTATCAGAATGTACACTATGCAAGAAGATATGTATACGTAACACACAGTTCTGCTTCTCTCAATAAAAATAATTTTGATAAAAGGAACTTTTCTCCCAGATTTGAAGTTCTACTGTAAATGGATTTGAGATAGAGCTATAATCTCTATTCTCATCCATGCAGGGCTTATTTTTAATAGTGAAGATGTCAGTATCATCAAATACATTCTATGGACTTGAAGGAGAGTTGCTTTTTTATTTTGTTGAACAGCTTGCACAGAAGAATTACTCTGAAACAAAAATTTAGACAAATAAATTGTGTTTCTACCAGGCACTGGATTAATGCTCAGCCTTGCAACATCCAACTGTTACTCCATATTAATTTTACAGCCGGTTGCTGCTCAAACCCTGTAGCGACTTGGCTTTATTCTGATCTCCACTCCTCTCGCAATTTCACATTTTCCCATATAATATTACCGTACCACCATAAATGATAGAACCAGTCTCTTCAAAACCAGTGATTGCTCCAAGGTGCTTGAATTTCTGCTTTCAAATGACCTACGAAGAAAAGAAAAACGCCCTGATGTCAGTCTTGGCTTTCTTTCTGATTATATAACAGAGGAAAAACAATTATGACTGTTGATTTTCATTTTTATGTTACTTTTTGTAACAACTATGCAGAGAATTACCCAGAATTACTACTGGTGACTGCTTAAGTAGTGAAAAGGGACTAACACAGTAATAACTGGAAGCTGAATACCTGAAAAGGATTTTAAATTCTCTTCAACTATTTAGTGTCCTTTGTGTGTTGTGTTAGCACCAAGTGTGAGAATCTGGTCTTCAGGAAACAGCCAAACTTTCTTTCTTGATTAATATCACTAAGTTACAGTCCAAAATACTTTCCACCAATACCTCTCATTTTTCCTCTAGGAAAAGAAATCCATAAATGGAGACTACATACGACATTCTATTTCTAATTTTAAAACAATCTCCCTTTCACACTCCCACCCCAAAACAAACAGTCCAATCCATTCTTCCTTTTTCCCCTTGAAAAAGGAGGCAATTTTTAGAAACCACTAGGAAAGCAAAAGGCATTTGGGCAGGTCAGTAGCATTCTCTTGTGAGAGTTTATGTTTGAAAGCTAAAAACACTGTCCTCACAGTACAAGACACACTAATCTGCAGTATTACTTTTAATATCAAGTTATTTCAAATGTCTTACACCACAGGCTATACAGGTAGCCAATAAAGTATAGTTAGCAATTTTTCTTCCTAAAATAATTCTCCATTTCTTGTTTTCCTATCCAGAAAGTCAAAATCTTTTCTAAATTGCAACAGTGAAAGTGGTTCTGGATACCCCTGACTTAGTGTAAGCTGCTCTAGTTTGCAGGGTTAGTGCCTTGTCACACACACACACACACACACACACACACACACACACACACACTCTGCTTGGCACATGCTTTTTTGGATAAATATTCTGTTGGTTTGTTTTTGTTTTAATTGAATCTCTACTTCTTTGGATAAATCTATCATTGTTGAAGTTCCATTAATTTTTATTATATAAATTACAATGCCTGATTTACATTGAAGCCTTTTAAAGGCTTCTGCAGCTTTCTGATGGCTGTACCTAAACTGTATTAACTTTGTAGTTATAAACCATTCATAAAATTAATTCTACTAACCAATGAACAAGTTTTAAAAGACATTACGTAGCTTCTATGTATACTGAACTGCTGTACTCTTAAGGTCAGAATATTTAACTAGCTCTAGAAAAAGCATTTTATACTAACATCAAAATGCATAGAAATTCTTTCTCCCTGGAAAAATGTAAGCAAAATATGAAAGTTTTATGCAGGTAAGAATCAATTAGAAACATGAAGAGAATCAGCCATTAATCCTTTCTGTGTGTAAGAGGTTGTACCAGTACCTGAACATATTAAGGTGGTTAATGTAGTCAATACTTTAGTGATTCCTCCTCTAAAAGTCAGCATTTTAAAACAATTCAAAATTTATTCATATACTTAAATAACTGTATTCCAGAATAACTTTCTCTGAAGCTTTCTCTTTCAGTGTCATTATGTATTCATATTTTAACAGCAGGAACTTCAAGGCAAAATATTACATGAAGAGGGAACTGAGGTTGACGATGCAGAAAGATAATGTAGGAATTAAAAAGAAAAATCCATGAATGTAATTATCTCCCACTAAAGTATAACAAATCCAGGAAAAACAGTTTTGCTGAAGAGATATCCCACCATGTTATTGTGCCCGATAACCTGACCTGTATCTTGTTCTGATGCTACAAAGAAAACACAAATGAATTTACTACGTCTTTAAAAATCACAGTCTTCAAACCTGGTATTCCAAATATTATTATGACATAGACACAGTCACCTAGTTATTGCAGAACACTGATTATTTCTCTCAAATTATACTCAGTAATATTCAAAAGTCCTGGACTGTAGTAAACATAAATGAACAAAAGGGAATAAAAAACCATCTACAAATAGAGGGAAGCAGAGACTAGTAACACAGTTCATATTCTGAAATATCATATACTTTACTGATAAAAGGCTATTAAACCACATTCAGTCTTGGACTGTAAACCACTATTCCCATCTGGAAGCCGTTTCTGAAAAAGAACAGCAGAATCTCTGCTATTGCAATTGTTCAGAAAAAACTATCCAGATATGGTTAATCTATAACTTATTAACCAAAATATTTCCCGGCTTTATTTTCCTTGAAGATTTTTGAAGTAACTCTCTCTTTGCCAGACACCCGTGCACAACCTTGCATACCTCTTTTTCCCTTGCATGGACTCCCATTTGAAATACGGTCTTTTCTATTTTTTTAATTTGTAGGGCCAAGACAGTGTACTGCACAATGTCCAATCTTTAATAATCCTCACTTCAGATCATTTGGCATTTTCTGAAGTACAGAATTACTCAGAAAAAAAGAGGTAAGTAGGAGACTGCAACACAGAAATAAGAGACTCGGTGAAAAATGAGTGGTCGTTTGCTTTCTAAGGATGAGGCTTTGAACATTATTTTCCATAAAATTGTGCTTAAAGAAAAGACATCAACAGATTCAGCATGTCCTCTCCCTCTTTTTACATTCTCGTGTAGGACACCTCTTGAGCTGAAACCCTGCCTTTCCACAAAACACTACTCCTTAATAACAAAACAACAACAAACTAACAATGGATTACAAGAAATTAAGATGTATAAAAATGTTTGTTAACAAGTCCAGGCACCTAAATATTGCATTTGTACTGATACAAAATGAAATAAATGCAGTACATTATGGTTGGACTCACTGATCTTAAAGGTTTTTTCCAACCAAATGATTCTGTGATTCTATGACGACTGGATTTTTTATTGCTCTAGCTAAGCTCTTTTCACCAAAACAGGAGAAATCTTGTTTTTGTTAATGTCAAAAATATGTAAATTTTGCAACAAAAGCAAGCTAATGAACAATAAAAGGAAAGCAACAAATATTTTCTTGTTTACTCCTGACTTTCAATTTGTACAACAAATTTCAACAAACTGACCATGAAGTTGATCAGCTAAACTGCTATTTAACAGAAGGAATAGCTGGTATTATTCACCTTGAATGGCTTTTTTATTTTATGTAACAAACTGTTTTTATGTAAAAAACTGTTTTTTACAACTTGCATTACTGTTCTACTTTCACAGTAATAATCTACACCCTATTCTACAATAATATGAGGAAAAATATACAAGAAAAAATGCTTACACATTCTGGCTGCAACTTTGAGATTGTAAAAAAAAAATTCCAGTTGCCCTTCTCTCCATGTTAACAAGTTCTTCATATTCCCCATTACTTTGTGCCAGTAACAAATGATCTCATCTTTGACTATGCTCAGGCAGATATTTCACCTACTGTTTTATACAATGTCTTTTACATTAAAAATGTAAAAATAACTTACAGTCACTAGTACATAAATGTACTACTACTAATTTATAGAATCAGCCAAAATTCGTGCAAATGCCATCTTTGGGTGGACTCAGTTCCTGGGTAAGCTGCTTTTGGGAATATGTTATGGATTTATTGCTTGGAAGTTTTTGGATGCTGATTCTGAGTCCCTAAGAGAATACTTCCATAATTCTTTAAATTATTACTTAACACTTCATCTTTCAGACAATATTTTCTAAGATATCCATTTATACCCTTGTGCTAGGAGGTATTAATAGCATTGCTCAATCAACTCTGGTAAGAGGAAAATGGGTGTATTAAATATCCTTCAGTCTGGCTATGTGAGGGAGTTCCTATGTGCTTATTTTTCAGTGACAGCTCATGTAAGGAGGCATGACTTCTTGTCATCAAGAAAGACAAGCCCAGACACAACCAAGGGAATCACCCAGAGCTTAACTCCCAATGCAGTAAATGCAGCATGACTTGCTGCGGCCAATATGTGTCTGAAAACATCCAAAAGACTACAGAGCATGGAGACTGTGAGCAGACAGCAGGAACAGAAACAGTTCATGTCACATAGGGAAGGAGTAGATAGTTTTGGTACTGAAGAATGCACTTCGCAGAACCCAGGGAGGTGTAGGGCAGGCATGGCAGAGTACTTGGGTGTGAACAAGCACCACTGGAAGTTCCTGCACCCACAAACTCAGCCCTAGGCTCCCTGACCTTCTCATCTGACTTGAGGTACAGGGAAAGAGTTAATGAGCAGCAGAATTAATGAGATCTGACTCCTTATGGAATTCTGTGCTTTGTCTCTCAATCTTCTGCTGCCCACCCTCCTCATTAAACACCCACTGGGCAAGGCTGAGGTTACCCATGTTCGAATTAGCCAGCATGGTACAAACAAAACACTTGGCTGGCTGGTTGCTACAGAACAGGTTCATAAACCTGCCTTTACCACAGCAAGGGCATTATTTTGCTTTCCCCTCCATTCAACTACCTCAGGCTTTTCAAAACCTGTAGGAGCACTCCTTGCTGCTGGCTTGCAGGATATGGTCTGCATTTTCGTTTTTTGACTTATCTGTCCCGACAGATAACTAAGCCCAAGCTAGTTAACAAAGCTCCTTTTATGTATCTTCACACTCTTTGGAGGTGCATACTCTTAGAGGGCAAGTCTCATTTATCTTCGCTACTGAAATATCTTTCCTTCTTGCTGTTCATTGGAACTGAGTGATCTCATTTAGGAATTCTATTTCTTACTCCACCGACTTCTTGCTTAAAATACTCAGCTCTGTGTGAAAACTCACTGTCTTCACTCCTCACCACCCATGGTGGGGATACTTTTACTCTCTTTCACATTTTGCTGTTTAGACGTTCTGCCCATCAAATTCAACTTTTTAATAGCCGTTATTTCAGTAAAAAGATTTGATCCTTTCAGGAAATGCCTTCATACACAGTATTCCATAAAGAAAGGAAATTGCCTTAAGTCTTTACCCAGGGTTTTTACTAAAAATGCTCTTTCATTTTCACCTAATCACATGATTCATTTTCTATCTTCTCAGAGTCATGCAGTGAAATGAGGAAATCCAATGCTATTCTTAATTCATTACTGTGCAGACTGCATGTACTTACCTGTAGTTACTGCTTGAAAGTTTTAGTGAGTAATATATATATGGACAATCATCTCTATGAAAAAAAATGCATTAATCCCACACTGTTAGTCTTTGAGATACATCCCACACAGATTCCATGACCTTCCTCACTATTAGAGGTTTCCTACACAGCTGAGTTCTCAGTTGGTAAAATAACTCTTGTCTATGTTAACTCTGTGGTGTTAGGGCCAGTTGAGTACTTCTATTGGAGTGTCCTTGACAGGATTCTTTTCCTATGTCTTTGGAAGGACACACATACTGGAAAGATGAACATAGCTCCCTAATCCTAGCTAGTGTGCAACAGGTAACTACTATTCCTTCCTAGGTCAAATCTAAGTCAAATTTTTATCATGTGATAGGTATTTCGGTGGACCCAGATAATTGAACTGAAGAAGATTTACAGGTGGGAAGGGAAGTGAAGTCAAGAGAGAAAAAACAGTTCTTACCAGCCCAGTGGAACAAGAGACAAGCTGGTGGGAATGCAGTAGCAACTTTGTAACTTAAAAATTTATCCAGAGTGATGACTTGTTTACATTATGGATCAGCAACAGGATTGGGGAAATAGTATTAATTTCCATTCTGTGTTCTAGGTGCTTTATTTGCATGTTTATAGTGTTGTGTTGTCCTCAGTGTGTGAAAGGAGTTTATTTATTGGCACTGCCCATTCATATTTCCTTTACTCCTTTCAAGAAATGCTAATTTCACATTACATTTTCCTTAATGAAAAAACATTTCAAGTATAATCTGTCATGCTGCCTCAAGTGGTCAATGTTAACCTTATTAATTAAAGCTGGTTTTGTGTAATGACTGAATGCTAGTGAAAGGTTTAAGTTGTACTGGCTAAAATTCAAGCTAAAAATGTGGTCTGCCTTTAAACACTAGTGTAAAGTATCTCTAATTGCTACATAATTTAATTTCACACAAAAAAACATATAGCCCGGCTTATTGTTTTAAATATAGCTCCCCTTACCTTCTAATGAGAAATGCCCTACCTGTTTAGCCTCAGCTCCACTCATCCCAGCCACCAGCCCCCTAGGTAGCATCAAGTGCTGCACCTGACCCCTCTGCTGGCTCCCAGCCCCTTTCCCAAGTCAGAAATGTGTGTTCTCCACAGGGTAAGCCCTACTGGGGTGCCTGTACCTCAGCACCACCAGATTTTGCGGGACACTGCGGACAATGGGGTGCCGCCGCAGTCTCCCGTCGCGCTCATTCTCCTGCTCTCCGGGGTTCAGCACCCTCAGCCTGAGGGTTCCCTGAGGGGAACCTCAGGGTATGGCGCCTGCACGGCCTGCGCCCGCAGCCACCACACCAGGCTGCACGTCCAAGGAGGCGGCAGTAAGGGGCAGCGAAAGCCGTGCGCCGGTTGTGTATACCCGATTCTCCTGGTAACGGCTGCCGCTGGGCCCCGTCGGCACCGCCCCCCGCCGGAACGGCGACGGCGGGGTCCGGCGCAGCTCACCGGGGCAAGGTATGGGGGCGAGTGGCGTCCATCCGCTGGGCTTCTTGCGTTCCTGTGGGGGCTCCACACTGCCGAGAGCTCAAGGATCCCTCCCATCTCCTGCGGCAGCCCTTACCCCAGCCCCTGCCGCGCCGCGGAGCGCAGGTGCGCTGCCGCCATGCCTGGCGCCCCGGGCTCTCCTCAGTGGCGAGGCCTCCCTGCGCCCCTCTCACTGCGGTGGCTCTCGGCCCCTCCAGGTTTGCGGATGGGTCTGATAACCCCCTTTTTCCTCCATTTAAAGAAAGTGTTGGGGGGATGTAATTGCTAGGGGTTGTATGCATCTGTTCCATTGCACATACATTTTTTCTCAGTAGCATCAACTTTAACAAGGAGAACATGAGAGTCTTTGTTACATCCAGAACATATGATGCTGTCAGCTCTCTGAGTTTCAAATAGCACCAGGTATTAATTAATCAAGATGAAAAAAGCCTTGTGTTTTCACCTGATTTCTCTATTTCTTTAAAATACTTGTAAGTTATCTTCTTCAGTTCCCCCCTCCTTACTCTGTGGACTTAAATCAGTTAAAAGAATTTAATATTTGCTAGATATGTTTATTTAAAATTATACCATCTGCAGCATATTGCATTTATAATTTGAGGGCTCAGTTTGGTCTTCCTCTGACTCTCTCTCTTTGCTAAGGTGTACATCTTTGATACTAGTTGAGACCATGGGAGCAGCATTGGCAAGTGCAGCTCAGTGGACTGCTGCTGGTTCTGGAACAGGCACACTGGAAATCACCCCTTTGAATGAATCTCTTTTAAATCAAATAATTAAGTTTGTGGAGGACCTCAGCACTAAAAATCCTCGAGAAGCGGCATTTGTCTTTAGAGAGCCCCTTGAGTGGAAAACGCAGTTGGGCTGTTCGGTATTTGAAGAGGGTTACGAGATCAAGTAAGTCTAAATTGCAGTATGTTTTGAAATGGTGAAGGCAAACTATGAAGCGAAACTGTGTTCATTTAGCATAAAGAAACCCTTAGCATATTTGGGAGGCTGAAATGGGTGGGTTTTACTGATATATATTGAAAAACTTTGGTTAAAATTTGTGGTTTTTTAAAGAGTTTGAGACTGTTATATCTTGGTTGTGATACAGATCTGTTTAGTTAGTGATTTATACAGCTTGCACTAAGATTTTTATGACATGCGTCTAACAGTGATTAATCCTGTGATTTCTGTTAGTGTTAGGAGTGGCTCCTTTGTGGTGGGTTGACCTTGGCTGGCCACCAGGTGCCCTCCATGCTGCTCTATCACTCCCCGTCCTCAACTGGACATGGGGGGGGAGGGATATGATGAATGGATCAAGATAAGGACAGGGACATCACTCAGCAGTCACTGTCACAGGCAAAACAAGACTCAACTCATGGAAATTAATTTTAATTTGTTGCCAATCGAAAGTCAGAGTAGGATAGTGAGAAATAAAATGTTAAAACAACTTCCTCCCACTCCTCCCTTCTTCTTGAGCTCAACTTCACTCCTGATTTTTTCTACCAACTTCCCCTCGAGGGGCACTGGGGAACAGGGAATGAGGGTTGCAGTCAGTTCATTACGCATTGTTTCTGGTGGTCCTTCCTCCACGCTTCTTTCCTCCTCAGAGGGAGGACTCTTCACACTCTTCCCCTGCTCCAGCATGAGGTCTCTCCCATGGGAGACAGTCCTCCATGAACTTCAATGTGGTTCCTTCCCATGGGCTGCGGTTCTTCATGAACTGCCCCAGCGTGGGTCCCTTCCATGGGGTGCAGTCCTTCAGGAACAGACTTCTTCAGTGTGGGTCCACCACGGGATCACAGGTCCTGCCAGAAGACCTGCTTCAGCATGAACTCCTCTTCATGGGGTCCCAGGTCCTGCCAGAAGCCTGTTCCAGCACAGGCTTCCCACAGGGTCACATCCTTTGAGAACATCCACCTGCTCATTTGCAGTGAATAAATTGGTTTACCTTGGACGTTTTCTGAAATACAGTTTAAAGAAATTGTATATGCTTTATCATGTGAAGCTTGAGTAACATTCAAGATTCTTCTTTAAAATTTGCTGTTTATTAAAGTTCTTATTTTAAAAATATATAATTTCATTTTTCTAGTGAAGCAACTGTTCAGTCTGAAGCCAAAGGTAAAGATGGCCAACCATTGCTTCTCCTCGTGGCATCAACTTTCAAAGTTCGCAGTTTTGACCAGTTGGCCTGTTTGCTACAAATTGCTATGGAAAAAAAATTAAAGGAAGCACAGGCATGCCTTGAAGGTTTTCTTTCTTCTATTTTTTTCATATTTCCTCTCTCTTAAAAAGTATGTCTTCCCCTTTAGTTCATGTTTATGAAATGTGAAGAGAGAAAAGCATGCCTTCATTGAGAAGGTGTTGATTCATGAAGGTGGCTAAAGGTGCTGATTCAGAACTTAATGAAGTTTCTATGTCTTGTTTGATTTTCACAGTAATCCATAACAGAAAAATCTGGAATAAAGTTAAAATAAAACTGTTGAATCTCATATATAGGTTTCAGTATACTGAGAAATATCCCAGCTATTGCAATAGACAGTAGGTTTAAATTTCTGAAAAAGAATGTCTTATTGGAGATTAATAGTTTTTATGTTTGTAGTTTAATCCTGTTTTAAAATGTTACATCCTTAAAAAATAGCCAAAGAAAAACTTATATGCATAAGACATTCTTGCCTGCACAGGTTTCACAATGAGCACTTCCAGGTCCTTCTCACAATAGCTTTTAAAATATAGGTATGAGTACTTTTACTGTGTCATATTCAAGTCTTAGATTTTCAAGCTGACAAGAAGACCCTTGCTATGCAGAATTGGATATCCTCTTCTCATTGGAGGCAGAGGGGATCAATGATATTCTTTGGTCATATTAATAGAAGATAATCTACTATTATATAATAATATAT
>NW_010202551.1:0-21326 GCF_000695765.1 Mesitornis unicolor
ATGAGCTTTCGAGGTGACTTCCGACTCCTAATACTTTGTGATTCTGTGATTCTCTCTCTGCAGTGCATATATCTCATTTCTTACTAAGATGTACAGAGAAAGAAATTTCAGAATATACATTCATGTTAGGATATGCCCATGCTGTGGAGATGACTTAAATACAAAGCCAAAAAGTAATATTAGCTTTGCGACATAAGGAGTTACATTATTTGTAATGGTCTTTCTGCTTGCTTGTCAAACACCTATTATATTTGAGTTAAATGTCATTAACAACTCATTTGTTTACTGTTAGATTCAAACCAGAATGGAACCAAACTAATCAGTTTAGGTTTGACTTGCATCCTTTTCCAGTTTGATTCCCAGAAATTAAACCTAGAAAATATCTCACAGATCTGCTTTATCCCTCTCGGTGATTTATTTTTCTTACTCTGTGCTTTCTAGCATATATTTTGCCTCTTTTTTGGGAGGCAAAAGTCAACTCAGGCAATCTGAACATCACTCTGCTCTAGTTAGCTTTCCAGCAGTGCAGGAGATTGCTTAACACTTACATCCCCTAAATCTCAACATTAATTGGTATTTAGAACAATTAATAAGAGACATTCCCGTTGATAGGAAGTTTGACAGAGTTCCTTTAACATCAGGTTTTCCCAGCAGTTCAAAATTTTCCTATATAAAAATGGCTGCCTTGTGTTTTTACAGCCTGGTTATAGGACTGAGAAAAATGCCTTTAAAATAAAAGTGCTGATGTAACGTTAACTACAGCAGGCATCTCTAGAATAACATCCTCTGATAACACTTAAAATAACTGTGGTTTAAGGATGTTGTCATAATGAGAAAGGAGGGTGTTCAGAGTGGCAGGTGGCATTGTTTCCAATCTAAGAACATGACTGGGTGCAGAAAATGATGCGTCTCTTCCCTTCAAATAATAAATAAGACGACGATATGTTTCTCTGACAGCCTATAGACAGAGGAGTAGGTGGAAAGCAGAGGCCAGTGTTGCTGATAGGGATATAATGGCAAACAACTGTCTGTCTAAAACAACATCTAGGTCCTGTATGATGATGCTCAAAGACATGCTACATGGCATTGCATCAGATCCAGCTCGGGATTTTGCTAAATATTAGAAAATGTTGTTAGCCAAATATTTGCTCCTTGAGGAAGGCTGCTTTCACAGCAACCCATGTCTGCACCACCCCACCAGTGAGAAGAAAAGAAGATGGTCTCTGTAGCCCCTTTAACATCTCTCTGTGGAAATGGGCACCCCAAAGTACAATGAGATCAGGGATACCAAGCCAGCAAAAAGGATACACAAACTTTCAAAATCCTTTTTCTTATACGCACATGTGAAACACTAAATTCTTGAATGGAAAGTACCACCTTAATATAAAAAAAAAAATAAAGGGAAGGGACGTATGATTGTCTACATGACATATGAATGTCTACAGACATTTCCTTGTTTGGAGAAGAGTCAGAGTAGGGCTCCCTCTCTAAGAAGAAGGAGAGATACCAGAAGAAGGAAGGAAGTGAGCACGAAATTATCTCAGCCTGACACCCTTTTACGGACTGCAGCAGTTTGTCGAGATTCTAGATAAGGATATAAGAATGATAACAACTGAGATATCCAGCTGGAGAACTACTGTCTTGTTAAAATTAGGATGAATTTATAATCTAGCAAACCCCTTATTACCTAAAAAAGTCCCCTCATTCCCCCAGTTTGCATCTTTTTGTCTCATATGTGTACCACAGTCTTACAGTGCCAGGTTAGTGGTCTTGCTTTATGGCTTTATCAAGCTTATAATTTATCAGTGTTGCCTCTCAAATAGATCAATCTGACCAAAATCAAACATACAAACAAATCCCACTATACATTTTCCATGAAGTTTACAAGGAAATCACCATGGTGGTAATGATTCCTGCCATTTTTCTTCTGAAAACCTGAAAGCTAGGAGCTGAGCAGGTTTTGGATTTAAGTTAGACATTGCAGTTAGAGGAGGGATCTGAACTCTTTAAACTCGCTGGTGGGAATTCAGCTACAGCAATCACTCAAACACAACAATGTATGTTCAAGAGGAGTTTAACAAACCATAGCAATCTCAAAATATCAAACAATACTGAGCTGTAAAAAACCACTAGAGCATAATACTGAAAAAAAATACTGTAGTTGGAAATTATTATGTTGGTTTTCTTAAAACTTTCAACAGAGATGGGAATAGGGAACAAAAATGTGAAATCACCATTTTTATAATAATTTTTGCTCTGCAGGCTGCTTGCAAATAGCTCTTTTCTAATATTGGCAATTTAAATCTATTCTGTATGCATACATATACTTGCATAAATCATCCAGAGCAAATGACAGAAACAATATCCTGCATCTCATCCTGCAAACAGGAATGTGATCTATTTAATTGAATTTCAAACTTGAGTTTAGTTGTCAATGCCAAAAAAAGTAAAATATCCACACAAAAGGGATTTAGAAAGACAGAAACTGGATTTTTTTTTCTTAAAACCAATAAATAACATGAATTGTTATAAAATAAATTACTTATTACATTAATAAGAGGTGAGATTACAGAAAAATTACTGTGAAAAGAGCTGGCAAAGTAATCAAGGTGCCCCTATAAGTGTACAGAACCTAAAGTTTAATGTTTTTTTGTTTGTTTTTGGCTTGCATCAAATACGTGTAACATATACAAAAATAAGGGAATGCAAGTAAACTACTGCATGATAAGTATATGTGCATCAAAGAGCAAGCACCTGGACATCTCTAATTCTAGCATTAATTAGTATCTGAATGAATAAACAGTTTAAAAGCTTAATTTTTTTTAATTACTGTTTTCTGCATGCAGTATAATACAAAATGGTACTAGGCATTTCTGATGTATCCACTTGTAAAGCACAGGAAACTGGAAGTGAACAAGTGAAACTGCCGGGCAGAAATTATTTTAAAAAGGATATCCCCCAATGCCAAACATGCCCAACCGACACAGTTGAATCAAATCTCAAAAGGAATTACTGATGCAAAGAGTTTAGCAGGATTTAGAGAAATCACAGAATCACAGAATGTTAGGAGCTGGAAGGGACCTCGAAAGCTCATCCAGTCCAACCCCTGCCAGAGCAGGATCACCAGACCAGGTCACACAGGAACATGGCCAGGCAGGGTTTTAATGTCTGCAGAGAGGGAGACTCCACAGCCTCTCTGGGCAGCCTGGGCCATGCTCTGGCACCCTTACAGTAAAGAAGTTTTTCCTCATGTTCAGGTTGAACCTCTTGTGCTCCAGCTTGCTCCCATTGCCCCTTGTCCTATCATTGGACATCAAAATGCCCTCTCTTTCCAACATGGCTATAATCATTAACTGCTGCAATGGAATTCCAACTTGTTGCTTCATCTCAGAAGTTAAAGGAGGGGGGTTGGTTTGTTTGTTTGTGGGTTTTCTCCCCTGGTTTTTGTTGTTGTTGTAATTATCATTGCAAATCAGCACAGAAAGAATTTGCCAGATATCATCTATCAACACACTAACTGATATAATGCAAAATCTGTTTCTATACTTCATATTAGATGAAAAAGTATGCAGAGGGAGACCTGAAGAGCAGTTAGCTTGTGAATTCTGAGTCTAAAGGTGAGCTTGCCATTATGTTAAGACCAGCATTTGCACAAAAGCCAGGATTTCTTCCTTACTCAAGAACTCTGAATCCTTGTCCTACTTGGAAGCTGGTTTCGATCATGCACCAATTTCTATCCAATATAGGGATAAACTGGCAAATATGAAACCAAACATTATTTTTATTGTTTCTCTCTCTTTCTCTTATCTACCGAAGGACAGATTCTGCCTTGTGCGTTTTAGGGGAAGTTCACCATTGTAAATGAAGGTAAAGGAGGGTAGAAAATCTACATTAATAAAATATAATCAGTAAGTGACAGTGTGCTGTTGTAAGAAATTCTAGCTGATACATTCGATGTGTTGAATGAACATTGCACCACATATTACTTCATGTATATATTTTAATTGCTTTGCTTTATGGTTTTTCTAACCCCCTTTTAGCTTTAGCATTATATTGTGTGATAGAAGCCTGAAGAAATTAGTCTTCAACACCACCCCTTTCCAGCAAGCTTTTAAAATGCATTTTATAATAAACATAAGATGGAAATGTAGTCTTGTCTCCCAGCTTTGCTTTTAGCATCTGGGGACATAAGAAGGTTGATTGTACTGCTGTTCCTTGAAAGGGGAAGAGGGATGTATCTGTAACAGACATTTCTTTCCTACCTTCATCAGAGGCAGAAAATGACAACAAATGCTACAAACAGCTTGTTCAGTTTCCTTGCTGGTTAGTCTGCAGTCTTTTCTTTTCGATATTGCTCTTCAGTAGCAGAAAACCATTGAGACCAAATTTTGCAGTGATAAATCATACTACAAATCCTACAGAGAGAACAAAGCATGCTGTGGAAACTCAGCCCACGGTGAGGTCTAGCCATCCATTACATACGCCACTGCACGAGAGGGGATACTTTTTATTAAGGTTTTATAAGGTGCATTCTGGCAAGTCCTTGGTATCACTGACTTCCTGCCAGGCAGCAGACATGGAACCTCAGACCCTAGGAGTATGTGTAATGCTGGTATTTGTAACATGAGAGAGGCCTCTAAGTCACGGCCTGCATTTATGTATTTGGGTGCAATGTATTTCAGGGAAGAAAGATGTGTTTTGGTCAAGATGTGCTTGTAAACATGATGCTGCCTGTTGGACCTCTAGGTACAATGTAAGGCCACATAAATCTTACTTAGTATGAAAACATTTGTATAGAACACTTGGCTATATATAAGCTTTAAATACTCCAGAACTTTAAGAAAAAATCTATATATTATGAATTAAAATATGCATAAGTTTAAATTTATCTGCTCATTCCTTCTTTGGAAACTGTTCCTTGAGAATCACATTAATATTTATTACATTTTCCATGTCTGAGCAATTATACAGGCATAAATTCTTGAAGAGCTGATTCTGCAGGACCTGAGTGGTTACATGGTACCCTATTTATGGCACTGGGATCTCAGGTAGGGACCTGTGCAAGATTCATGCTTGGCCTTTAAGACATCCTTCGTTACATCAGCATTAGCATCCCATTTGACACCTCTGGGAGGGGAGGTACTCTGGCACCTGTTTGCATTCAGGTTGATAGCCTCTTTCCTAGCAGTGTATTCAGGGCTGGGGAGCCACTTCCCTCCAAAGTTCTGAAGGCACAACCCCCTTTTCTCTCCATTTTCGTAGCATGACCTCTTCAGCGGTCACCAGCTCAATTCCTCTCCTGCGGAGGAAGGAGAGGTGATGGCTCAAACTACTGAAGGGCGTTCTCCCCTTCCCTCCCTGGTGGCACCGAGCTGCCAGCAACACACAGAGCGGTGCACACTCTCCTAGGGAAAGCCCCTGCTGCAGCCACTGTTTACAGCCCCTTGTCATTGCCCCACTGTGGCATCAGCAATAAGCCCACTCCTCCAAATTCCTCTATGGGCTTGCCCAGAAATTTGCATGGCTCTAACATGCCTTGATATCTTTGAGCATCCATTCATATTTTCTTCCAGAGAATATATATCATTACAAGATCTTACACTAAAATTGACAGAGCATATTGAATCCTAAGATTAGCTGGCATACTTGATTTCTTCACGGTGGGTCCAAGAAAGGAAGTTTTTTATCAAGAGCACGCTGTCAATTCTTAAATACTTGATCTTTTTTTTCCTGAGCTACAATTAAAAGTTCTACTAGCAGCAAATCTATAAATGCAAAAGACTTTGCAATGCAGTTACAAATAAGATACAGGCCAAAAAAACGTGAATCCATGCTGTTTGCATCCCCAAGAGAAACAGCTGAACAAATTCCACTGAATGGAAAAGTAAATGATGGATCTACCAAATGAGAACAATTCTTCACAAGATGAACAAATTAAACTCACAGTACCCACTCTTTTTAAAGCTTCAAGGGAGTGTACCTTCAGCTGGCAAAGACAGAATGTTAGCCACTCAGAAAGGTGACTTTTTTGGACAAATGAGGAAACTTAATGAATTCCCTACTCCACAGACGGCTGTAGTATATGTTAGAGCACCTGCTGCAACTCACTTCATATCACATTGCAGTTATGAAAAATAGTTTGCTATTTTCGAACCCCCTGGCAGCCAGAGTGAATCACTGAGGGCCCAAAGCTCATTTATCTTTTGTCAGTACTGAAGCCAAATGAATGCCATCTTGCCCAGCAGCTGAATAATGGGGAGAAAAAAACACTCTGCAAGTGAAAATAACCACAGGAGCGTGCAAGAGTTGCAAAGACAAGTGACTTCTGGCAGGTAAGAAAAAGCTTTTCACAATCCACTCATGTTTTTTAGACCACAGTATTTCCCTGCAAGGTCCTGAGAAAAGCACCCAGGGAAGCAAGGGAGGGAGGGAGGGAGAGGGCATGGGGAGATGATCAGGTAGAAGGAGGAAAGGGAGTAGAGAAAGAGTGGGAGGAGAGTCTGAGCCATGGTCATATACATGCTATTATGGCCTGCCATTAGCATGGGACCTGCTAGGTACACACAGATAGACAAGTTTAGGATTTTAGCTCCAGGTCTCACAGGAGAGATGTAAGGAAGAACTACTCTGGCAGATGCTCTATACTCCCAAAGCAGGAAAGGCAAACCTCAACACTTGCTTCTAGTCAAAACCTGTGAAACTTGAAAGACAACACATGGCAGGAATTGGATACTACATATCGCAAGCTGGGGAATAGCTGCTTTCTCAGTGGTAGTAACCAACAGAAATATTACCTGTGCTACTCTCAAAGAACCACACTGCTTTCGCTTCCCACAACTTGTTGCCGAAACCAGTATTTTCACCATAAGAGTGCTGACTTCCTCAAGGATTTTATGTAGTCTCAATAGTTTCTAAAAAGCACACAGTACAAGGTGATAAACCCACTCATATATCACAGTAGTTCATGTGGGATCGTTTGTCATATATTTCCGTTTTGAACACTTCAGTAAGTCACTAACTGAATTATTTGATTCATTACATTCACTAAATCAAAACAATCTTTCCTGATGCACACATGCCCCTAGCAAATCTTTGTGATGACTGACATAAAGCCAAACCAGTTCCTCTAAAGTTCTGAAGTTCAGCAACATGTTGATATGTTTTCAGTAGTAAATCACAGTAATGACACAGGCAAAGGTACTACCTTCTACTAGACCGACTAGGAGAGCATGAAACCTAGAAGTTTTTGGCAAAAAAGCCCTTTTCCTATTCTAGCTGTGACAGCTGGTCTGATAAAAGATAGCCCCCCTGCGAACTGTCATATTTAAACTATGCAATAAAAGCATAATCTGAATGTGAGGAGTATCTTAATAGATGCAGACACACTATCTCTTCCTTTCCCTTTTTCCTTATGTCTGGTAATGCACACGCTCTTGCTTTGTGAATAGGAACATGCTTTTGTTGTCCATTCAAGCTTTAGAAGTGTATATTTTGCTCTGCAGCCATCAAGGATAAAGGAATCCTTGCAACCACTGTAAGAGGAATTTTAAGGAAACCTATTTCAGGGGAAAATGTAAAACCAAACATCAACCCAGGTTTAATATGTAAACTGTTACACAGGGTTCGTGTTTCTTTAAGTAGCTACAGTTTCCTCTCACTCTTCCTAACTATCTACAAAGCACTATTTCAGCTATTAAAGACACTATTCAGGTATTATTAGACATGTACTAGTACATGAAATACAACAAAATATGGAGTGATTCACAGAAGGAAGTTACACTTTCAAGTTCAGTAGAAGCTGAACAGATTTGTGACTTTTCTTTCCCGCAGCTGAAGCCACAAAGGTTGTCTTTGGAGTTTATAATACAAGCAGCATTAAAATTAAATCACTGCTCTTCGTTTCCTGTACAGTTAAGGGTACCTCCAGTGTAACATCATCTTCATATGACTAGATGTTCTGCTACTGATTTTTTACTGCAAATACAAAACTAAACAACATAGAACATTGATGGGAATCCAATAAAAACAGGTCAATGCTTTTAGGCAGAAAGACTGAATTAAGATGTCACTCTATTTCATTAATTGGTTTGCAGATTTTTTAAAAAATATTTATTTCTCTAACTTGGCTTACAAATAACCACTGACTTTCAGCCAGTGAATCAAACACCAGATATAAATCCAACTGAAAAAGGCACAAGCACTTCTCTAGACTTTTCTGGGAGTCAGATCAGGTCTTCTAATTAGGTTTTTTATCTGTACACTTCAACTGGAAAGCTAAACAGTTTTAAATAATTCTCATAAATCCAATTCCTTTACCTGCATCAATTTAAATACACCACAGACCACTCATGAGCTGGAAAAATATCCTCAAAAGAACAACAGCAAAGCAAGGAATGAGTGATGCAGCATCATAATTTACAAACAAAACAATAACACAGCCTCCCTCTTCCTGCCCTAAGAAAAACAATGCACAATTCTTATGCAATAAGTCGATGTTCGTGATACGTTGAATCACTTCTTTCAAATTCTATTTTATAAAATCATAATATATAAAGCACAGAGAAGCTGCCATTAAAGCTCCCAACTCTTCTTTGAGCTGCATCTCAGCAATGACATTTGGACAGTGAAATCATATATCCCAGATTTAACTTTAAATTCAAGTTACAGAAATGGATCTGCTCCTCCACATACAGCTAAGAAGCCCTAACTTGATAAGTTAGTTACTAATGTGGTTTCTAATATGTTCAAATATTCTGCTCCTACCCAAATTCCCTCTTCTACGTCAAAAGTGAATGGAGCTGTGCAGTTGCAAAATACATGGATTACATGAAATTATTCAGGTTAATCATGACAGAGAAAGAATGAAGTTCTTAAGAGGGATCCTGGTGAGCAATCAACCTTGTCAAATGTGAGATTCAAATGCAATTAAATGCCAAATACTCCACACTGAAAGGAGTAATCTGAACCATACCAGCATCTTACAGGCTCCGCATTACATCATGACAGACACATACATCACTGCAGACAACTGAATGAAGACACAAAAACCCAAACCAAAACAAGAAACCCTAAGATGCAAAATATGTTATACAGAAAACAAATTGGGAAAATAATTTCGATTCCACATATGTAATTCAGAACTCTAATTTCACTTATTGGATTGGCTTTTTTCCCTTAGAAAAGAAGTAGGAAGACATGATGGAGTACTTTATGAGTGGCGACCACTAAGCATGATCAGAAGCATTGGAAAATCCTCACCACACATGGAGCTGGAAGAGTGGGGGTTTTAATCTACAGACAACCTAAATGCAGAGAGACCTGACTATTTTGACAGTAAACAGAGGTTTAATGAGAAGACTTCTTGTTAGAAACATATTTCCTCATGATTGTTAGAGAATAATAATTTTCTTTTTTGGTTTACAATTAGGTTGTACAGCTTACTTCTAGAGAGTGATGGTCATTAACTTTTCTGTTTCAGTACTACAGATGTAACATTTTACTTGTCCCTCTATTTCCCCAACCACTTTTTAACTGTAATTGCAGCTCCAGCTTTACACTGCTGTGGCCAATGGGCTGTTTGTAAGGCTCTAGGAGTCCTCTTTCAGTTAACTGGATGATTGAGGGATTCAAGCAAAAAACCACCTCATCTACAAATAGAAAAGATCAATTTGGATAGGACCTTTTACATTTCTGATGGTTCTCATGAACCAGACATTTTGACACAGGTAATGTTTGGACTTGCAAATGGGACACCAGTTACTTCAAGAGCAAGCTGTTCAGCTACAGGCTTTTGTGTGCAAAAGGGGCAAAAAGCCCAATTGAACTCATGTGAGTAAAGCAGCAAATCATGCCATAGGGGCTACACTAAAGAGAAGAGGATGTGCAAAACGGACATACCTCAGCCTTCTGCTTTACATGACATCAGCTTTCTCTTAACAACAGGGATGTGCAAGAGAACTTGGTATGAGCTCTTTTCTGCCAAGCGACTTCACTTAAACAGGGGTCCTTCTCTCTAGGATTAGATAACGTCCAATTTGACAATCAAACCTTATATTATACAATTTTATACTCCCCACACTACTTAAAGCTTTTTAGCTGATATTATTTTATGTTCTTAAGTGGAGTTACTCAGATGTAGAACACTCATAAAAGCATAAGTTTCCTGCTGTCCCACACAGAGACATGCAGCCGAGCTAGTAAGCCATACCGTTCATTACTCATTCAAATCCTGACCATTCTCAATTTCACATGGAGACACAGTTCTTTCATAGCTTCATTAAGTGACATTTAAGGACCTCATCAAAATTGTCAATAATTGTTGAAAACTCGGGGCAGAATTCTCAATACCAGAATCAACTTTTGCAAATGAATTTCCTGCATCAGTTTGGAAGGATTGGTTTGTCACTTGTGCCATTCTCAGTCTCAATTTCTCTGATGCTTTATCCCGTCCTCTTAATAGAGGAATGCAAACCCAAAATTTTTTTACAGATTTCCTAATAGGCATTAACCCTTCTCCTGAGAGAGCTTTTTAAAAAGTTAAATGTGCATAAACTTCCTGTGAAGCAGGTACACTTCATGTGGCAGCACTAGCAACATTTGTTTTGTGCTGCAGCTTCTTTTCATTTCACTTTTTTACATGGAGAAGATGATTCTCACTTTCCCCCCTATTTTGAAGCCATTTCACCACTCACCACTTAAAAAACAAAAGGTATTTTCGGTGTATTCAGTGCACAGAATTTTGTGAACTGCTCTTTCTTCTGGCAGAGATGTTTGGCAACAGCATAGTCCCAAGGCTACTGGCAAAACCTGTGAGACACCAGACTTCAGTGAGCTGTTCATTGAAGGTGGGTTCTGATTAAGACAACAAACTAAATGGATTCAATTTGTATCCATTCTTTCCTTCCCATTTCCCTTTTTCAGAGTTTGCTAAAGTACAGGACACCTAGACTGATCAGTTCTAGTTTCCGCATCAGGAAATGCAATGGATTGGTCAAGTACCAAAGAGCTTTCATAGGAATGTATCGAGCTCAAAGACATGCTAATCAGAAAGGAGTTGTTGTGTCCACAGTGGATTTGCAGGTCCAAGTGAAAACCATTTTTCTGTTGAACACTCTCCAGTCACTAGCAACCTGCATCCACTGTGGGAAACAAGTGCAATGAGAGTAGCTGATCCGACACAGGCATCTGAACTGAGATCTTTCCCCTTCCTCTGAGCACAGTAGTGGTAGGCTTATTGCCGTCTGCAGAGACACAGGGATACCTACAAATCTGAAATAATCACAGCTAAATACCTTTCCTACACAGCTCTAAATTACGTCCTTTGGCAAGTTTCTTTTTAGGCAATACAAAGGTTATGCCATGTCATCCTCCTGACATTGGGAAAAATGGGCAAGAACTCCTTTCAGACAAGGAGAGGCTAGGTTTTGTCCATAAACAATACAACTGGCCCTATTTCTCAGTGGGATGCTCAAAATACTTCAGAGACAACAGACAAATTTGAAAATTAACATGGTGTTAAAAACAAAACCCAAAACAAATAGCAAAAAATCCCAAACAAAACCAAAAAAACCCCATCAATCTGCAGGTAGGAGAAATGAGAAACAGAGAGGAACACGTTTCCCCAAGATCATACAGAAAGTGAGGGAGCTGGGAGAAAAGAGCCTTGCATTTACACCCCTGACAGAAAGAAGCACCTCCTTTTTCTTATACACACGTATCATAAAAATTACTTTGCTGCTACCTGTGTGGGCAGAGAGCCTTTTATAAGTTGTTTAAATGATTTAGCAGTTGCCTTTCATGGAAAAGCCTTCTCAGAAAGTTTTAACTACTAAACATGTGCTGGAGGTGTTTCTTATGTCTAACAAATGTCACATCAAGAAAGTCACTCACATTGTGCTAACACCTTAATAAGTTATTCTTTTTTTGTTTGGCTTTATGCTCTAATATTTAGAGATAGTTTGAAGTTTTCTACCTTATTAGCAAGCAGCTTGTTCAGAGCTATAGAGTGAAGGTTACATTGAAATTGTCCTTTTTCTTTCAGATGAAGTTCATGTGCAGTACTCCAAAGCCATCTAAGAAGTTCAGTCCTCATTAATCTAAGTTTTAAATCTGAAAATACAGTATCAAAAAGCTTTGCTCCCTTGCTGGTGCTGCTTAACGTCTCTCTCCCTCTCTCTTTCCACTTTCCTTCTCCACATTTTATCTTTGTAGCCATAATATAAAGCTTTTAAATGTTTCTGTGTTTGGGTAACAAGCTGAACTATGCACAATGAGATACAGAACAGGAACCATCCATATTTCAGATCAACTCTTTTGTAAATTCTTCTTGTCACAGTCTGTTCTTCATCGCTTTACGTTATGCACCGATAGGAGGAAAATAAAGATCACTAAGTACAAGTCTGTGAAACTTGCACATAATTTCCACAGCAAGACTGAATCCTTGCTTGCAGAAATTACCCGCTCTTACAACAATGCAAATAATCTGCCATATGCAGAGAGTAATTTGGCTCTCCATGTTGTAGAGATGGCTGTGTTTAAAGACAAACTTTGAAATTCAGCTCTGGGGACTGCACTGGGTTTTTGATAGGGTATTTTGAGAAGGATATAGGCCAGTATACTAGGGAAATGAGAATCAGAGAGCAAGACAGATCACTGTCGAGTAAGGCAGTGGACAGCAACATTGCAGATTCATCCAGCTTCGTGGATAAAACTAGCAGAATTTAGCTAATCCTCACAGACAGGAGCAGCGCTGTTACAATTCCTCAGTCAGCCATTCTGGAGTGAATCTGGATCATTTGGGTTTTAAGACTATTATGATGGCTTTACATTTCACTGAGCAGACTATTACACATTTAATTCAGAAAGGCAGTGAATTCTTAAATGTGGATTGCAAGTTCACATGCAGAAGAAAACGGTGGACACTTCAGACCACTGTGGATACCATCACTTACCAAGTATCAGGGCAAAAGTTAGTTTTTCTAGTAACAGATATATAGAATACAGCATTTCCACACACTTTGGGAGGAGTTAGAGAAACACACTTGTGGGAAGTATAAATAGTCTTTATGTCACTTGCCTTTTGCACTTCAACTCCTCAACACCAGAACAGCTCTTATACGGGACAAAGCAAAAGACAAATGACTGAAGAGAAAGAAAACTTCTTGAGATTGGCCTGTATCTTAGAGCATTCAAGCCAAATACTGTGGTTCTTACAAATATAGTCAGGATTCAGGTGAAAATAATACACTATATTTTTATAAGAATACGGCACAGAATAGGAAGAATAGACTTAAGTTTATTTTTATTAATAGGATTGCTTCTTGCCATCCTTGCAAAACTGCTTCTGTCCATTCTAGAAGTTATTTTTACAATTAGGCAGCTCTGTTTGTGTCTTCCTGAAAATTCACTTCTGAATAGTCACTTTGCCTTCCCCCTGTTTTGCCTTGAAATTGTTTTGAACTTGATAGGAGGATACAAGAGGAATCCTTGCAACAGAGTTAACTGATCATTAGGCAACTGCACCGAGTCCACAGACCCATGCCGCACAGCATCCAGCTTTTACCAGTGACCAAAAGCAAGTCCCTTGGGCAGAGAATAAGTGCAGAACAGGCGTATATGATGCTTCTTTAGAGCACTCTTACTAAAACTGAGTCCCCAGCTACTTGCAGCTCGGGGATTTCCTGAGCTAGAGTAGTTCATGTGTGTTTAACAGCCTACCAAGGATTTATTTTCCACAAACTTCCTCCTGTACAACAGCTCTGCTGGACTTCCAGATAAGAGCTTCACAAATGAAGATGAAGCAATTTGCAAGCCAGGAATCTATGGAAAGGGAGGAGGCATGGCCTCAAGAGTAAATGACAAGTGTATAGCCTCACCAAGGATCTTGAGGGGGAAAAGGAGTTTATCCCGCTGAAACATTTGGGTGACTGACATAGACTTCTGAGCAGCTAAACTGTGAGGGCCCACCGCTAGCAACTTCATCTATTATGGAAGATATACTAGGAAAGAAAGAGTCAAAGCTACTGTCTTCTGTGGCCAGAAAAACAGCCTCACAAATCCCAAACAAGTTTCAAATTTTCAGATGTGAACATGGCATCCTGATGCATGTAGTCACACCCTGGTAGAGCTTCATGACCCGGGAGAAAGGGCATTCCAGCAAGAGTGGACAAACCAGCAAGTGACCCTGCAGATTCCATAGCTGTAACACTCCAAAGGCTTGCACAACATCTGTGCCCGAACCTTTAACTAACCTGCTTTTTGCTCACATCCCAAATTATTTTCCTAACTTGCACGAGCTCAAATCATGAGCAGACCAGAGATTCCCTCTTCAGACCACATGCGCAGCCTGAAAAAGTGATAGCACACTCATGCCAGCAGAAGGGGAATCAGTCTAAAGCTCCAGTAAGGCAAAAAGTTTTTAATATCCCATCCATAGGATGTCAATCACCTCTATCCACATTCAGATATATGAAGAATTAGCCCTAGTTTTCTGCTTTTATGAGAGACAGTTGAAGTTTAGCTGATATAATGCAGAGGGTTTGGTTATTAAATCTTTCTGCAAAGTCTGACCTCTTTTAATGACTCTCAACAATATTGCTTCATTTCAAACATGTTAATGCTTTTTTATTTCAAAACTGATATATACTTTTAAGCTACTTCTTAAAAGATTAATCATTATTGGCAGTAAATTTTGGGGTGTTTTTTTCCACTCTTTTTAGTCTGCCAGCCGTAAAAAACCTAGCAAATAATAAAGATGTGTGTAGGGATCACCCTTAGCTATATAGGTTCTCACATGGGATCACAAAGAGTGTAGCATCTTATGGTACCAGCACCACCGGGCCACATACTGTTCCAGAAGACATGTATCAGTGTGATGTCTAAGTTAATCTGCCCTTTATGCCAAACTCCTACTGACATTGAAGAGTTCTGCATACACAGAAAGAAGCAGATAGAACAAAAATAAAGTGGCAGCATCAACTAAAGTTCCTTTTTCTCCTGAGTTTGTCATGGCTTTGTTACTTGGCAGCTTTTCATACAATATTCATTATGGTTGCAATTTTTCCCCATTAACATGTTTTAATGTGGGAAAAATGTCACATTTTTCTGTTTTAAATATACAAAGTCTGACATTTTTTGTGAGCTCATCTTTAGTGGATCATTTTTTGTTCTAACCTCAGAGGAGTGGGGAAGAGATGCTTCTCCTGTCGTCTCACTTCTTTTTCCTTTGAAGTTTATATATTTCCTGTGTTTTGGGTTTGTGTGGTATATGGATTCTCAAAACAGAGTGGAAGTCATAGGTAGTGTTCAGACCTTAAGCTATTAGCGTTCAAATTACAAGCGGATATAAAACTTCTTTGCTAATATCGAAGACAGAACAAGATATATATCAAAGAAATGGGCCAGAGTTGACTCCTTGGGCAGCCTAGATTCTCTCTGGTGTATCAGCATTTCAAATCAGCAGATGCACATGTGCAATATATACAACAGATTGGATAATCTACTGCTTGATAGCTCAAAAACATTAGCATTCAGTCAGATGGTACTTTATCATTTACTCTACTATAGATGATGTATGTTGCAAGCAGCATGGGAAAAAAATCTAGACATGTCATAAGAATTCTTTCAGAACTCACCAAGAGGCAGTTTCTCCAAGCTAGTATTTCTTTTTTAATTTTTTTTTTAAATAGTCAACTTGTATAAACTGAAATTTGTATCTGCTCATCTAGCGTTCATGCCTCACATCAGGAGTGAAAGCATAATTTTCATCCTTCTATATGAACTGAATTGCTGTTGTTAACCAGTTTTCCAGATGTCACCTCTGTCAAAGTCTGTATATCTAAATTTGTACTTCAGCAGTCTGGTTTACAGGTCTGAAACCAAGCTATGCATCTAAAACAAAAAGGTAATTTCTTTCCCCCCTACCAGGAATGTCCCATTCTTATGATCCAATTTTCCTTTCAGAATTTGTCACTATTATTTTTAATTAGGCATGTAATGCATCTAATATCCTCCGTAGTTTTGAATTCCTTCCTTAATCTGTATTCTTAAAATTCAGAAATACCAGTTCTCCATTTAAATGACTGGAGAGATCATTCATGAAATAAATTTTCCTCTATGTAGATAGGCTATTTTCCCAAATCATGAAGTGTCTTTTAAAGGTAACATTTCCATTCACATCACAAACATTCCATGTCAGAATCTTACTAAAGGGATAATATTTCAAAATAAATATAGCAAGTTCTGATTTAAATGTCTTTAGAGTGAAAGATTTTTTCCCTACATTTAATGTCTTGATGAATCTGTAATACAGCAGTCTTTTACCATTAGTATATCAGATTCAACAGTATATGTGGTGTTTTCAGCACCTTTGCCCCTCCAAACATTGTTTAATCACACTGAAAACTCATTCACTAAGCCACATATCGATGGTATTTAGAAAGTAAATTCAACTTAATATGCATTTTTGAAGCTATATAACTATCCCAGTGGCTCACCTAAAGATATGAACAAAAATGATGTTTTGCCTGTCAGGAGAAGACATCTCTGACAGAGCACAGAGGGCCTCACAGGAGAATGCCCAAGTATTTCAAGCCATATACCTATAATCTAACTGTAGATCCTGATTATGTTTCAACAAATCAAGTTAATACCATGTAGTGCATCTTTTCTTGTTAGCACTCATGGCCTTTTCCAAAGTAGTGTGTCAGCGGCTGCATGCAAACCAGCTGAGAAAATGCTGTGGTTTAGACAATTGTTCTATCACCCAATGATTCCTCCTCACCCAGGGAGGTGAGTTAGGAAAAGGAAAGGACATCAATGAGTTGAAATGGAAATAGACTTAATTAAATAATAATTAAAAAACCTTTATATTAATAACAGCATTAATATAAAGTACAGAGAATTATACTCAGCCAACATTGTGGGGGATTAGGACGCTAGACAAATCCCTCTTGAGATGTCAGCCATGGAAGAAGAAGGGCTGTCCCCAGCAAACTCCCTAATTTCTAGTGAATGTGACATTTATGGTATAGAATAACAATAGTTGGTCAGCCTAGAGTCAACTATCTTGGGTTTCTGCTTGCCCCAGCCTCTGCACCTCTTTATCTCAAGACCACTGAAGGCCTTCATCACCACCTACCAGCATGAGGTGAAAAACTGTAACGAAGTCTCTTATCACCTTGTTACCATGAAATAGTGTTGTAATCTTTACAGAACTGCTGTTTTCCTCAATAGAAAACTGACTCTAAAATTCTGTACCAGTAAACCAGGATGGAAACACAATTAAAAATATACTGAAATGTCTCTGCTAATGGCACAATGAGAATTAGTCCACAATTCTGCTAGTACAAGCTGTGTCCCACATTCAGCTGTCAGCCAGGCTGAACAGGGGTTCTGGACATTAAAAGCACTTTCACTGTTAGGTCACCAACCACCACCTTCCCCTATAATATTTTCCATCATTGTGAAGTGTTGGCCTCCAACTGGCAGAACAGTCAATATTAACAAGCAACTGCTCATCTTCAATCACTGAGAATTTCTGCCACAGCCACATGAGACAAGCAGGAAGAAGTTGAGACACACATTTATTCCAGTCACTGTTGAGATTACATTTCAATGCTGAATGTTGATTTTAAGCATCACACCTCTCTATGAGGACGAATGAGAAATGGCAGAAATTATCAGTACTGGGAGTTTATAGCTGGAGAATTTACCAGCTACCTATGAATCTCTGTTAAAGCCGTTTTAACTGAAGAAACTTTAATCTTGTAACTACATGAAATCTCAGTTATCTACATTCTGGCATATGTAGGGCTCTTGGACCATTCACTGTTGTCTCCAGAAAAAATCACATATGGTGCTACCTAGAACCGTACTAGATGGTATCTGGACATGTACCCGAGTTGTCCTCCCCAACGCAGTGGCTACCATATTACAAAGATCTACATGATGATGAAAATAAAGTACGAAGATACAGAACAAGAGCAGCATAGAGTCTAGAATTAAATCCTACACTGCACAAGGAATTCACTTGTCTTCTGCACCAGGCCACCATTGCACAATTACTGGAGTCAGCAGTTGTGGAAACTGCAATGCCACTTTACACACAATTTTCATCCAATATGTTATGTATGTTATAAATATTTTACTATATACGCAACATGAGGCAGTAAATACATTAACAACTTGAATGCTACAGGATTTTGCTACATTTCACGAGGCAAAAGAGTCGTCAGTTCCTTTTTTCAGAAATACAGTTAGCTTTGTTATCCTGCTGTAACAGTCACACGGCTTCTATTCCAGCAGCCCCTTCTGCAAAAATGGAGGGCACTACTTGGCTTTTTGCAGATCTTCTTAGGTCAAGTGTGTGCAGGAATCATACAGATCCTTCTGCAAGCAAAGAAGGATCAGGATTCTGTTGATCCAGAAAAAACGGAAGGAACCTTTCCCTCTTTCAGACAAACTTGCTTTGACCTTAGCTACTCCCCTCTCTTATGTTTTAAGTCCCAGAAATAGCAGTGTCAACTTCAGATGATTTCTTTCCAGATCCAGGCTTTCCTTTATTCTATTTCTGTTTTTTTTTCCCCCACACTTTCTACATCATTAGCTGCATATAAAGAACATCAGAGGAAATGGTCTCCCTGCTTAGGCAGTTACTGTTCCCACAGAATAGAAAAGTTAAGGTTATTTTACACCAGTATTGGTAGACTTCACCTTTGTCCCAAAGCTTTAAAACAGCTCTCCTGGAGCTAACAACAACAAGCCAAGTTAGATAAAAATCTAACTAAATTTCACTTCACAGTTGCACCAATAAAGACAGAAAAGCCTTTACAAGAAAGGCCATAAACATATTTATTTTTACAACCGTCAGTCGTCTAAGAATAGGCCTGTGCCATCTAGTGGGCAGAGGACTTGCCTGGGCTTTAAAGCAGATTTCCAGAAGTCCCACTACTCTGCTGAAAGGGTTGGTTCTGTGTCTCCATCCGCTGTATTATTTCTCTATACAAAGAATTCAGATAGAATAGGGCTACCTCCAAGAATATCTGTGTACAGAATGTCTCACAGCAACTTGTTCTGCGTGCTCTGGAACTGAAAACAGAGATTAGTTTGATTTAATAAATGGAAATCTAGTTCTTGGTAGAATTACAAATGAGAAGTTCCTGAAACTTCAGCACTTCATGAAGGAACGAATTGCTAATGCCTACCACTAGTTTTCTGGGAAGTGTGTAATTTCACTTGAGTTAACTTCTGATTCTGTATTTCACACCATATTTCACTTAAAGTCTACAACTTGGCAAAGTCTTTGAAAATCGTAGGATTTCTGTTAGAGAGGCAGTGAGAGTATTTTATAGACATATGCCAAATGTGTTTCTTAACTCTGGAGTGGTTTTGCCTAGGGAAAGCAAGGAAAACTTTATCCATAGTGGATAGTCCTTCACTCCATAAGGAGTCATCCTAAGTTGACCCTCAGACAGGAAACACAAAGAGCTGTTCAAATTCTGTTCCAGCATCCGTTTAAAAAATGCACTGTTATCATTATTTTATTAAAGTATTACTCGAAGGCCATAATTGAAGCAGTGACCCATTCTTCAGGACAAATACTACACAGCTCTGCTGGTTTGAGTACCACATAGCATACCAATGTTTTTGGTGCCACGCTAATTTGACATTTTCTTAGTCTGATATCAATGCTTTAAAAATGTCAGTTCCTGTTGATTTAAGACCTGACACAAAAGGTTTAGCTGTTCCTCTAAAGAAAACCAAACAGGCAAAATTACAAATCTGAAGTCTATATTTGTTGTGTGATCTTGTAAGATATGAAAGAGAAATATTTGTTTTCAGCTGCTGTTCTACTTACTGGCATGTTACCAGAGCATGTGTAAATACTAGTATAAAATCCAATTTTGACTGAATACACTTCATCCCTACTTTGAGCAGCAAAGATATCACCAAAGTATAGAGTTCTTGTCCAGAACATTCTTCTGCCTTAGGAACAAACAGGAGTTATAAGGCATGCCTAGGATGAAACTAACTTCTGGACCTGAAAAGTCCTGTTTTCCCTCCAGAGAAACTTAGTTATTCCCTCCAAAGAAACAGCTGTCATGCTAAACCATCAGAGTTCAGGATCATTAAGCTGTAACTACTGGATTTCAGTTGGTCTTCACCTCTGCTATTGATACAACATGATTCTGTTTATGAGTCAGCTCCCCGATTCATAAAATGGTCTCTCTTGCACTGATTTAGGGCTATAGCAGATCATCTCCTTTCCAGAGACTAATAGTTATTCAGCATTCAGCAAGACACTTGTAACTGACAAATTGTGCAGCACAGCCTACAGCAGCCCAATTTCAGGCTGAAAACATGAGACTAACTACTGCCTTTTGTCTCAGACTAGGAGTAACGATGTAGGCAGATACCACTAAGCAAATGGTGGGTAATGATTTTTTTTTAATGTTGAAACAACAGATGTCCTTCTGATTCCTTCCCATCCTCACTGGGTGGACTTAATTCACATAACAAGTGAGAGCAGTATGGAGCCATGCGCAATACTTCCTATGAAAACACTATGTGAAGAGAAAAAAAACAGCTGAATGACACCGGAGAATAGCATCTTAAGAAATACTTGCTGCTTGTTGACTCCAAATCTGGGAATTAGGCAGATGATTCTTGAGCAGGGCTAAAGCTGCTCCAAGAAGACAGACATTTAGGCCACAGTTCACCACAGGTAGTCTTCAGAGACAGCTCTCTTTAGTGACAATAGTTCCTTACATTTCTCCCACAGTCCCCTTATTGCTTGCTCTTCCTCTTTTATTTGTGCCACCACAGGCCCTTAGCCTGCTGAGTCAAGGAACTGAGCTGGCTTAAATAAAATCTGGTCCACAGAAGAATGGGACCACTGAGGAGGCAATATATAAAAGAACAGGAAGAGGAATACTTTCAATCAATGTTGTGAACAAAGGTACACTGTCTTGAGACCACAGCCTTTGAGAATTAAAGCAGAATTTGGGAAAGTTCTTTTGTCTGTGGAAGATTCGGACATCAATGTAGAGCTTGCTGTAATAGAGCACCAGCAATGGAATAGAGGTGGTATCTGAAAACAAAGCAGGAGAAAAAAACCAAAAACAACCAAACTTGCCAACATTGCCATGAAGCAGAGAAGAGCTTAAGGGGTTTGATCAAGGGGTAGCCCAAAATTGTAGAGGGTGGCTTTTTCTCCTAATTTAAGATCTAGACCATGCTGGGGTCACATGTGCCAAATCAGGTGGTAAAACCAGGGATACAGTGCTTGCAGTTTATTTCCTCAGGCAGATCAACACTCCCTCCCAACT
>NW_010202552.1:0-779 GCF_000695765.1 Mesitornis unicolor
GCCAGCCCACAGACCTTGCTGGAAGAATTCAGAAGCGCATTGTTTCCTACCAGCTCTCGCAGGAGCTTCTTTACTTCCACTTCATGATCGGTTTGGTGAAGGCTGAGGGCACTGTCATGCTGCTGTTCTGTCCACAAGAGCTGTTGTGCCATGTTTTCCCGTTCCTGCCTCATTAGGCCTCTCGCTGCTTCCAGCTCCCATTGAAGGCACTTCACTTCCCCTGCAAACACGACAAACAACAAGATTCAGTGCCTACACAGACCATGCTTTGGACTTTACTGACCTTAAGCCATTTGAATGCCAGTGCAGGAGGATCTGTCTCCAGCTCCTTCACTCCTCACAAGCACTGCAGACAGAGAGCTCTCTTCATCCCATCTTCCCCAGGCAGGGGAGCGCCCAGAAACAAGGCCCGCGAAGCTCCCACCTTGCACCACCTCCTTGGTCTGCGTGACTGTCTGAAGCTGCATCTCAAGCTGACTCCTGGCCGTCTCCAGCTGAGAGGAGTGCTGCTGAGCCTCAAGCAGGCTGGATTCCAGGCTCTCCTGCACTGACCTACAAGTGGCAAGTACGGAGAGAAAGGAGTTTCTTGCTCCTGACACCCACAGGGAGTTATTCTAGGGAGAAGTGGCTCAAGATCCCTGCCCCCGAGTATGGAAAATGGGTTGTGTGGACACTTGTATACAGAAAGCATATTTCTGCCTTTTAAAGTAGCAGTGCAGGCCCTTAATAACATTGAAATCATGGTACGCTGATTTTTTTTCCTCTAGATTCTTCCATTT
>NW_010202553.1:0-29592 GCF_000695765.1 Mesitornis unicolor
ATGGGATTTCCCTTAGCAATTGCTTGAAGAAATGAAAATTAACTATCATTTACAAATTACTTTAAAATTACTCAAATCCAGTCTTATTCTATTTTTTCTGTATACAATGACAAAGTCATAATAAGCTATTTTGTAGATAATAATATATTTTTGTGCACCTTTTCCTGATGCACAGAGGCAATGCTAAAACTTCCTGAAATGTTCCTCAAATGATGAAGAAACAAGTCACAAGAAGTCTCCTGAAAGTTAATAATAGTGTGAGGAAATCTGCAGTGTCCTTTGACTTTCTTCATTGTAGACACTGGGATTCTTAAGTAGTTCAAACTCAACTCTGCCTGTGTTACATAGGGCAAGAGAATTGCACCTCTTCTATGATGGATACCCAGGATTTTCTAGCCAGCTGTCCTCTTGGGTCTGCCTTTTTTGGGCTTGGAATTTATCTGTCCCAGGCAGGCAACCAGTAGAGCTGACTGAGTCCTGTTTTTTTCAAATTTTTAATTAATTAGCATATTTTTAATTCCTGCATCTGTTAGAAATACTTTGCAGTACAATTCACACTTAAAGAAGTTTCCCAGCTTACCTTTCACATAATCCGTCCCCCCAAATTCCTGGCATTACAGCATCTCAGCACCATCCAGCACAGAATTAATTTTAAAAAATACCCACTGTAGAACCACCACAAAACCATGAAAATTAAGGAAATTACTTGTAATTATGCATGGAGTGGAAGGGCACCCACTGTATTCAGATCCACCTTCCTGCAAGCAACAGTGCTAAAGTGGTTATGAGCCATCACAGTAACACAAGATTTATTGACAAAAGGCTCCTTGAACACTGCCTTTTAATTTCTACCTTCAGCTCTGTTGAAATCATAGTGGGTATTCTGAAAGCAGCTACCTAGGACACAGTCTGATCCCCTAGATCTTCAAAAATTTTCAACTGATTTTAAAAGAACTGCAATGAACTGAAATTTTTAATTTGTCCTTAACACACTACTAATCGACTGCCTCTTTTTTCTTTTTTTCAAGGTGGAAGGCTGTCTATTGTTTTAAGAACGGATCATATCTTGGATAATGTTTCATCAGAATTGCTTTCAGTTTCTCTTCAGGTAACTCCTTAATAGAAATTGTTTCCAAAATTATAAAAATTTGATTTGATTTAACTTGATTCTTATGTACAGGCTCAAGTGGCCTATTGTAAGTTAAATAAAATTCTAGCAAGTTGACCAACTGACCGATTTGGTAAATATTATTTATTTGATTAGTTTGATCATGTGAAGGTTGCTGATTTTAAAAATTACTTCAGCATCTTCTCTTGGCTAGTAAGCACCTATTAAGATATATGGAGACATATTTGCTCTCATAATTGGAAATTTTAGTAATACACATGCTTAAATCACAAGGTGTCTGCAACCTTATTATTATGTGCACCCATTGTTATTTTATTTGTAAGTTTAATGCACCACCAAAGAAATCAATACTTTATTTTAAATAACTGCTATTTAAAAGAAAATACTATGTTTAGACACAGATGGAGCTGCGAAAAGATGTTGATGTAGGGTGCAGTGAACAAAGGGCAGTGCAGGTTTCTTGCTTGCATTCATAAGCCTTCAAAATTTAGTACTAGGGTAAGCAATGGTGTGGGCATGGCATTTCAAGGATATGAACAGGGTGTGGTTTGTAGGGAGAGGAAAGATGTTGTATTAGATGAGCTGACTAAACTAGAAAGAAAACCTTGGACTGAAAAATACACTGAAAGCTTATCAGTTTTTTTCCTAACTTCATCAGCTGGTTTAATATACGAATACTATCTGTTCCCTTGAGCTTGATGACTTGTAGTGGGATAACACTTGTACTTTGGAATGTTTCAAGATTTCTGAAGTGGACTTTCCCCAAAGGATTATTGATAAGGCCTATCTGAACCACATAGTTGCAAAGGTGTCTCTGTCTGATGAATCATAGACTTCTTCAGTTTTACTAATTAAAAAATCAACTGTAAATCATTAATATTAAATCCATAAAATAGTTCTAGAACTTCATTTAGCTGCTTAAATTTTATTTGGTTCAGAGATACAAAATGCATCTTCCCATATGGTATCCACTTTGTATTTATTATATTGTCCAGGTGTCCCATATAGCTTCTTACTCCAGCAATGTATCTTGACCAAACATTTCACAGGTTTACGTATTTTTAATAGCTGCAAAAAATGCATTTTACTTCAGGATCATTCTTTTCCTTTTCTTGTTTCCAGGATTCAGTAGACTTTTTGTCTCTCAGCCTTCAGTACTCTTGTGGAAATGAAACAGATTTCTACCAGAAATTGAGTGAATTCCAGGTAACATTATACACAGTGTTAAAATTATAGCAGCAGACAACAAACCATAAATAGAAGGGGTATTTCATGTTTCTTGATGCGTGTCTAAGCAGTTCTGATTTGCTGTGAGAGGTCAGACAACAGCTACACCAGGAAACAGCTGCATACTGCTCACTTACTTCTCTGTTGTTATTCACACTTAAAAACAGGTGTTCGAAAGTGCTGGAAAGGATAATTTCGGTCAGTGCTCATTAATGATGTATTAATAACTGGAATGGCAAAATTCTTTTGTCCAGGACTGAAAAACCTTCTCTTTGACATCTTAAGTCTTTGATTGATGAGCTGTCAGACTAATACTTTTACACAAAAAGACACTATTTTATTCTAGCATGTGTTCTGCAACAGTACTACCAAACTTCACAGCTCCTCATTGGTAGACACAGTGCTAGAAATGTTAATGAATATGAGTTTGTGAAAGGATTAGATCACATGGCAGCAACCGTGTCAGTGGTGCTATAAACTAGTACTTGATATTAAATCTCTGGTAGAGAATTGCATTCTTAAAATATGTTAGATGAGAGTCATCCAGCAACTGAATAGCAGAATAAGGAGCTACCCATGTGACTCATTCTCTTTAGAGTCCCAGCATGCTGCAGTTACTCTAAAAACCTGAAGTGAGATTTATGGCAACAAATTCTTACCAAGTAAACTTTCAAAAAAGGTCATAGTTCCTTGTGCCTTTTCAATGAGAGGTCGAACACTGAAAGTTTCTGGGGTTTATGCTTTGATTTGCATTGGGCTTTTTTTGGATCAGAGAAAAATAGTGGGTGGTATTTAATGCTTACTCTGTTGATTTATGAATTTAACTTTGAAGATCTTTATCACCAACTCTTAGTCTTTTAGATATTTCCTATTCTGTGTTTAAAGCAACAAATGCCAAGAGCATGGTTTTACTATCTGGCTGATGCTTCTTTTCATACAAATCTCTGACTTCTGGTTTTGCAGAATGACTGGAAGTACAGAAAGATCTTGATTTTCAGTCTAAAGTTCCTTGATTGTGGTTCCAAAGAGAATCTTTTCATACCAGTAGATGCCATTGTCAAAGGTGAGTGACATGTTTCAAGAAGGAAGAGAGTTTTTTAGCTAAACTCTGCATGGCAAATTACAGAGGATGTTCAAAACTGTCCACTCTGGACTGTTGCTATTAGCTGAAATAACTTTATGGTTTCTTTCATAATCTTCTTGGAAAATTAAGGGTGGATGATGAGTGTTGAGGGAGAGGAAGCAGGAAGTTTTCCCCAGAGCTGTTGATCACTTTCTAACATGAAATTGTAAATATCTAATAAAATCCCAACCTATTGGATTTGTGAAATATATATTAGTTATGAAAAACACCTTGTTTCAAAAGGTGTAATTGTATGCACAAGTAGTGTTATGCAGCCCATGACATCTAAGTTGTTTGTTTTCAGCTATTAATAAAGAAGAGACACTTACAATTGGGTATGACGTTAATGAGTTCTTGGACTTATCATCACCTGACGTTTTAAGGTACAGTTTTTTTCCCTTAAATCGGACACTATAATAAAATCATGTCCTCTAAAAACCTATGTGCAGGCAGACACAAGAGAGTTTTAGCAGTAAAGTCTGCTGTTGGTTCCTGAAAGGACTACTAAGGAATGCCTTTCTGCTGAGCCCAGTTTCTTGCTATTAGAGGCAGTCCTCTGACCTCCTATTACAGGCAATGTAATCCTCTTTCAGTCTCTCATCCTCGTTACTCAGTTTGCACCTTCAAGCCTGTAGTAACTGGTACGTTTTCCAAGCTTTCTGTTCTTTACAAGAGCAAAATAGTTTTAAATAAATACATACATACATACATAAATACATAAATAAAATAGAGGCTCTCCTAGGGGAGAAGCCAATTTGGCCTACAGAAATGTATGAGATGTCATTGCACAGGAAAATCCTAAGGATTACAGAAACTGAATTGATTAGTTTTAGTTTATCCCATGGAAACTCATGGGAGCAGTTGTATCACGTAGCATTGCTACACACTACAAGGATTTTGTTTGCGCCTTTGCTTAACTGTAATGAATGATGAGAATCTACCTGCAAATAAGTGCATTAGATATACAGCTCTTAAGCTGCTTTGCAGTCAGCTCAGTGCATTGCTTGCTGGATGGCAGTAGGTTGGACTGATCAGATGACAAACGATCTATACCCTAAGTGACTTATGTCAGCTGAATGGGGAGCAAACGATTTGTTTATCCTCCGTGTTTGTGAGTTCTAGGGCACTGGCATCCATCTTGGAGAATGTAACTTCTCTTTATTCTTTTTCCAGCAACCCCGATACCCTACAGGAGAACCCAGGTTCTGTGCTTGCCCCTCCCTCCTCCTACCAAACAGTTTGGGAAATGTTTGCCCAACAGTCTGAATTGGAGAGGGATTCTTTTTTGCAAGATGTTTTCCCAAGTGGTTTCCTCTGGGGCGCATCCACAGGTGCCTTTAACACTGAAGGAGCTTGGGCAGAGGATGGGAAAGGAGAGAGCATCTGGGATCAGTTTGGGCATGCAGGCCATGTCTACAGGAACCAAACAGCAGATGTAGCATGCGACAGCTACTATAAAACCAGCTATGATGTTTACCTACTTAGAGGTCTTCATCCCCAAATGTACAAATTTTCTGTATCCTGGCCTAGAATTTTCCCTGTGGGCACCAGTGAGACCATCAACTCCAAAGGTGTTGATTATTACAACCAATTAATTAACCGGTTGCTGGATTCTAACATTGAGCCCATGGTGACTCTGTTCCACTGGGACCTCCCACAGGCCCTTCAGGTTCTTGGTGGCTGGCAGAATGACAGCATCATAGATGCTTTTGTAAACTATGCAGACTTCTGCTTTGACACTTTTGGGGATCGGGTCAAATTCTGGATTACTTTCCATGAGCCTTGGGTTATCAGCTACGCTGGCTATGGCACCGGAGAGCATCCTCCAGGAATCACTGACCCAGGAGTAGCATCTTACAAGGTAGGGGCACAGGAATAACTACGATCTTGCAGCTGCTGTTGTTGTTTTCCTCTGATAGTTCTGTATTTTAATTATGTTCAAGCCTAATGTGGTCTCTGAGAAAACTACTTGATTGTTTGATTTATGATACTTGCAGAAAAGTGGGGTAGTTAATGAGTGGTAAATCTCTTTATTTTATTTTTCTATTCTGAAAGCTGGTGGTGTTGGATAGCCAGATTCTTCTGCTTAATTCAAAACCTGCTGCACTCTCTGGCTATGTTTAGTAAAGTTTTCTTCTTTCGGATGGAGATTATATTCTGACATGGCAATAGTCTCAATGCTTAGGAGTCCTTGTGGAAAGCAGTGTGTCACGTACCTCCTTTGCTTTCTGCCCCCAGGTGGCTCACACAATTCTCAAGGCTCATGCCAAGGTCTGGCACCTGTATAATGACAAATACCGCTCTCAGCAACTGGGAAAGGTGGGGCTGGTGCTGAACTCGGATTGGGCCGAACCCAAGACTCCAGCCAACTCAGAGGACGTGAGGGCAGCTGAGAGGTACTTGCAATTCATGCTGGGCTGGTTTGCTCACCCTATATTTGTTAATGGTGATTACCCATATATCCTGAAGGCTCAGATCCAGGAAGTAAACCAGCAGTGCTCCACAACAGTTGCACAACTGCCTCTGTTTACAGAAGAGGAGAAGTACTGGGTGAAAGGGACTGCAGATTTTTTTGGTCTTTCCCATTACACTTCCCGCCTGGTCAGTACTGTGACTAATGGGATCTGCACACCAAGCTTCGAGAGCATTGGGAACTTCTCCTTGCATGTAGATCCTTCTTGGCCACAAACTGCCTCTTCTTGGATCCATGTGGTCCCTTGGGGATTAAGAAGGCTGCTGAAGTTTGTATCCCAGGAATATACAGGGACAAAGATCCCTATTTACATAGCAGGAAATGGTATGCCAACAGAAGACACAGGGGATCTTATTAATGACACTCTGCGAGTGGATTATATACGCCGGTACATCAATGAGGCTCTAAAAGGTATGGAGAATTTTATTTATTTATTTTTTAATAACGGCAATTAGTTGTTCTATCTCTTTGATGGTGGTTAACTTAAAATATCACCTCTTGCATAGTGATATGAGGTCAACTGCCTGTTATGTATGCAGTGTGACCTCATACATATACTTCAGCCTATCTGGTGTCCATTCTGTTTAGATACGGGAATAGGTTTTTCATATATACAGATTAATGTAGCCTGGACCCTCATGTCAGTCCCTCTGCGAGAACAGTGTTTTTATAATTCAGCTTCCCTGAAGATGATTTGTCTGCAGGCACTCTCTTGCCTACAGAGATCTCAGAGATCAGAGCTGAACAATGTCTTCACTGATTAAGCAGATCTGACAGCAGCCTGTACCATTTCAGGTTAGAATTTTAGGGAGATACTTATATCTGAATAATTTTAAGCAAGGTTCGAGGTATACCTGTATCTTTGCAAACTGCTTATCAATTGATGTAAAAATAATATCAGTGACTGAAGTTCTGGACAGATACAGAGGTTCAAGATTTCAAACAGAGATTTGACTGAGCTTGAGATACACAAATCAATACTATCAGGAAAACTTTATTAAATATGCTGGATTAAATACAGTGGTCATCAATGTACAGCGTTTGATCTTCTTGACCTATTTTTCAACATACTGATGGAAGTGTTAAAGAGCTATGGAAAATACAGTTTAGCATTGCTGTTATGCTCAGGCAAGCACTAAATATGTGTGATGTTTCAGGTTAGCTGTAGTGTTAAATCTAAAAGAGCACCATACACCTAAACTGATGAATTGTGCTTGAAAACAAGAACACAGGGAAAGGGATACCACTGGCACAAGTGTCCTGTACTCAAATACCACTTGACTAATATTTCTTTTCTCATGCATTTTGATCACTAAGCATTTGTCCAGCTCCTATTACAGTACTGACTGCTTTTCTTGCCAGATACTCTGATTTTTTGGGTTTTGATTAGGGTTTTTTTTGGCCAAAGACTGTTTGTAGATGTTTGGCTTATCACATTGTTACCTTCAGTTGTGGTGCTTACGTTGTGCTGCATTTGGAAAATGTTCAAATGAATAACAGTGTCTTGTACTGTTTCTGTGACAGCGGTAAAACTAGACACGGTTGATGTTCGGTCATACATTACTCGATCCCTGGTTGATGGCTTTGAAGGCCCAGTGGGGTACAGCCTAAAATTTGGACTACATCATGTGAATTTTGAAGATAGCAACAGACCAAGGACTCCCAAGGCATCTGCTTATTTCTATTCCAGTGTTATTGAAAAAAATGGTTTCCCATCCAAAGTTCTGAACAAATTTTCTACACCGGTGATGTTTAACCTACCTACACCATCAAAGCTGCCAAATTTAACAGCATCAGAAGTTCCCTCCAAGGCAAAAGTTGTCTGGGAGAAGTTCTCATCTCAAACAGACTTTGAAAGGGACATGTACTTTTACGGGACATTCCCAGAGGACTTTACATGGGGTGTGTCTTCTTCTGCCTACCAGGTGGAGGGAGGTTGGAATGCTGATGGCAAAGGACCCAGCATTTGGGATAACTTCACCCATATTCCAGGGAATATAAAGAATGATGATACTGGAGATGTAGCTTGTGATAGCTACAACAAGGTGGAGGAAGATCTTTACCTGCTGAGAGCCTTAGGGGTAAAGAACTATCGTTTCTCCCTGTCCTGGTCTCGAATTTTCCCCAGCGGAAGGAACAACTCAATCAACAGCCATGGAGTTGACTACTACAACCGCCTCATCGATGGACTGGTTGCAAACAAGATCACCCCAATTGTCACTCTCCACCACTTCGACCTGCCACAAGCTCTACAGGACATTGGGGGCTGGGAGAGCACCACGCTGATTGACCTGTTTGATAGTTTTGCGGATTTCTGTTTCCAGACCTTTGGGGACAGGGTGAAGTTCTGGATTACGTTCAATGAACCCCAAGTTATCGCCTGGATTGGCTATGGCACTGGGGCATTCCCACCCAATGTCAATGACCCTGGCAGTGCTCCCTACAAGGTTGCTCACATCTTACTGAAAGCTCACGCCAAGGTCTACCACACATACGATGACAAATACAGAGCAAGTCAGGGAGGGATCATCGCTCTGTGTCCCAACATTGACTGGATTGAGCCAAAGACACCAAAAGACCCCAGGGACATAGAAGCTGCAGACAGGTACCTGCAGTTTTTGGTGGGGTGGTTTACACACCCGATTTTCAAAAATGGGGACTACCCCGAGGTCATGAAGTGGAAAGTTGGGAACAGGAGCGAGCTACAGAACCTGCCGTCATCTCGCCTACCGGTTTTCACAGCGGAGGAGCGTGAATACATCAGAGGCACAGCAGATGTTTTCTGCTTCAACACCTACACCTCCAAAATTGTAACCCATGCCACAACCCGGTTGAGGCCCTTCTCTTATGACTATGACCAGGAAGTTTCAACAACGGTTGACAGCTCCTGGCCCTCCTCAGCTATCAGTCAGCACCGGGCTGTGGCCTGGGGGCTGAGGAGGCTACTGAACTGGATCAAAGAAGAATATGGAAATCCCCCAATATACATCATTGAGAATGGAGTGGGGATAAAGGCCACGTCGGATGTTGATGACAGTGCCAGGATATTTTACTACAAAACATACATTGATGAAGCTTTAAAAGGTACCAGTGTTTGTTTTGTTCTGTTGTGTGTCTCCTCCCTAGATTTCTGGTTACTTTCTTTCTCAGAGGAGTAGTTTTCAGAAGCAATTGGTATCAGTCTTTAAATATTCTGACCACAATATAAACATAATGTTTCTTTATATGATCTCCTTTACATGGCCATTTGTATTCTGTGTCCTTCAGCTATGAAGAGTCTCTTATGATCTTAGTTGTCCAGTGGCAGCTTTATGAAGCTGGAAGTGTGTATGTGTTTGCATATTAATTCCTTGTGGTTCATTTGATGCATGATTATACCACTGATGTTCTTCCATTTGTTTCTGGTCTTTCAGCTTACAAGTTGGATGGTGTTAATCTGAAAGGCTACAACGCTTGGAGTTTGATGGATAGCTTTGAATGGTTGAATGGTTATGAGCCAAGATTTGGATTGCACCAGGTTGATTTTGACAATCCCAACAGGCCAAGAACCCCAAAGCGCTCTGCTGTGTACTATGCAGAAATCATCCGCAATAATGGTATCCCATTGCCCAAAGAGGACACATTTTTATATGGAGAGTTTCCAAAGAACTTTTGGTGGAGTGTAGCAACTGCAGCGTATCAGGTTAGGAAACCGAGACCGACTCTTAAAATATCTGTGGACAATTAATTCATTTTGGATGAGGCACGCACAGCTTTTGTAACATTGCCTTTTACCGTAATTTAGGGTTAGAGTAACAACTGCAGTACAAGAGAGGAACTTGGAGGTATTTCAGGGCATGGTTATCACAGAATCACAGAATCACAGAATCGCTCGGTTGGAAAAGACCTCCGAGATCATCACGTCCAACCGCTCCTGTCTACCCCCTAAACCATATCCCTAAGTACCTCGTCTACCCGCTCTTTAAATACATCCAGGGATGGTGACTCCACCACCTCCCTGGGCAGCCTGTTCCAGCCTCTGACGACCCTCTCAGTAAAGAACTTCCTCCTTATCTCTAACCTGAACCTCCCTTGGCACAGCTTGGTGCCGTTTCCCCTTGTTCTATCCTCCATCACCTGGGAGAAAAGACCAGCACTCACCTCTCTACAACCTCCCTTTAGGTAGTTGTAGGTGGTGATGAGGTCTCCCCTCAGCCTTCTCTTCTCCAGGCTAAACAACCCTAGTTATAGCACAGGAATTGAGACAGCAGCATGGGCTTCAGGAGAGCCAGCCAGCATGGAGCAGCAGGTGAACTGAAACAGTTCCTCTTCTGCGATACTGTACTTTGCTAATGCTTCTTACCTTGAGCCCCAAGAGGTCTTGCTAGGTACAGCAAAAACATTACTGTTTCTCATCTTAAGCTGCTAAGTCAAAATACTGTTATGTGCCACAAAGACTAACAGGCTGAATTATTTGCTATGCCAAGACCTAAAATTGGTTACTAACAATTGTGCCCGCCCCCCCCATCTTCAATTACAGATTGAGGGAGGATGGAGAGCAGATGGGAAAGGATTAAGCATTTGGGACCAATATTCTCACACTCCTTTAAAAATCAGCAATGATGACACTGGAGATGTTGCTTGTGACAGCTACCACAAGATTGAGGAGGATGTGGAAATGCTGGAAAGACTCAAGGTGTCTCACTATCGCTTTTCAATCTCCTGGGCCCGCGTTCTCCCAGATGGGACCACCAGATACATCAATGAAATGGGACTGAACTACTACGAAAGGCTTATTGATGCTCTTCTGGCAGCTAACATTAAGCCTCAGGTAACTACAAATGATAACTTACAGGTAACTAAAAAATAGCAGAACCCAATTCAGATGCTCAGAGTACACATATGTGTTTCTGTCCACACCTTCCTTCACAGAGAAATTGTCTTTCATTGTGTTCTGCAAGGACACGTGAATTTTGCATAAGCAATGAACTGGGAGTACAGTGATACATTAGAAATTACTACCCAGAAAGATCACAGTAACCTTATTGTTGGCTGTTTGCTATTACCTTCACATCCCTCATGTGCTTGGGAGTGGATTCCACAAGGTCCTACACAGTGATCTTTCCAGAGACTGGCTCAGTGGAGGTACCAGGCCAAGCAGGTGCTTAACCAGACTGTATTTCAACTGAGAGGCAGTGCAGGTGCAGCACTTCTTCACTGATGAGTTCTTGCTGTCACATGTTTGTGGTGATTTTTGATAAAAGCTTCATCTTCACCAACAAGAGTCCGTAGATAGGATGATTTTCCCATGGCCTAAAGAAACTGAAACACTGGCAAAAGGTATTTTATTTGAGTGCATGAGTGATCAGTACAAATTCAAACACCATTAGGAACAGGTACCTGCAGATCAAAGCAGCATTTATGTTTGTAAATGGGACTGGGTTAATATCCTTATTTCTGAAATTAAGAGTGACTGGTTGAGTCTTTTCTCTTGCTGTGCCTCCCCACAGGTAACTCTGTATCACTGGGACCTCCCACTGGAGCTGCAGAAAGTCGGTGGGTGGGAGAATGATACTATAGTTCAGAGGTTTAAGGAATATGCTGACCTCCTTTTCCAAAGACTGGGAGATAAAGTGAAATTTTGGATTACCCTCAATGAACCTTACAACACTGCATATTTGGGCTATGGCGTTGGCACAGCTGCTCCAGGTACGACTTCTGGGCATGACCTCAGTCTTCTCAGCACTGTAGGTACAACTCTGCTGCAGCAGAGTAGGTGCCAGGGCCTTGCAAAGGTAGAGCAAGGATGACAGTGTGGTGAGGATAAATGAGGTTTGGCCCGCTGTGGGGTGGCAAACAGGTGCTTCTTTCACTTTTCCTGTCCCCTCAAAGACCCATCCTCCTTCCTTCACTCCTCTAACCCAGCTCTCCTCTGCAACCTCCAGATTACACTTGCTGTCTGGAGCAGACCCCATTACCAGAGCAGCTCCAGCAACTGTGGAGAAGGGATAAGGCTGGAGGAGGAACAAGCTCAACCGTAGGGCAGAAGCAGGGGAATGGGAGGGTTGGGAGCTGGCCTTAACACACAGCTTTCTGCTCTCCATGCTGGTGGCAGCAGCCTGTTGCTGAGTTTGGCAGCCCTGCACAGGCGGAGAGCTGGGTCACCTGTGTCCTACTGAAGGGGTGGCAAGGGTGATGTGGCATCCCACACAGCCTGCCCACTGCAGCTGTGCCTTCAGCTGTCTCTGCCAAAGCAGGTGCTGCACATTTATTAATTTACCAGCGGGCAGTTCTGGGTGGCCTGGGGGTTGTGTTAACCTGGGAAGCAGCAGATGAGAAAGCTGGGAAATGCTGCTTCACTGCCTGTGCTCACTGTCTCTGCAGGCATCTCTGTCCGGCCAGGGCGAGCCCCTTATGTGGTGGCACACAACTTAATCAAGGCCCACGCAGAAGCCTGGCACCTCTACAATGAGACCTACAGGGCAAAACAAGGAGGAGTGATCTCTATCACCATCAACTCCGACTGGGCAGAACCAAGGAACCCACACAAGCAGGAGGATGTCAATGCTGCCAGCCGATACTTGCAGGTACAGAGACACCCAGTCACAGCTCTCCCTACTGCTCCTGGGTTTGTTCATGGTGGCACCCACATCCTGGGTGCTGAAGATGCCCATCATGCATCTTACCATGCCAGCATGAAAGACAAGGGTGAGCCAGATGCGTCGCTGCAAGGAAATGTGTCAATTTTTTCTGGTGGCTGATAAGTACACAACAGAAATGAGACAAAATACAATTGCAGTGGCAAAAGCGTATTAAATTTGCTGCCATTAAACAGGCATCCCTGCATATCTCCATGTGCCTGTTAAATACAAATTCAGGTACCAGCCATAAAGCAGCACATGAAGGAGAAATGGTTAAATCCCTTGTTTTGATACATAATTTATCCTTCTCCCTTATTTCCTGGCTTAGTTTTTTGTAGGTTGGTTTGCCCATCCCATTTTCAAAAATGGCGATTATCACGAAGTGATGAAAACGAGGATTCGGGAACGCAGTCTGGCTCAGGGGCTGAGCCAGTCCCGGTAAGAGCCCAGGCACACATCTGCTTTTGTTGTAGCTGCTGTGATGAAACCTGCTTTTCTGGAAGTACTAAAAATTTCAATGACTCTGTTGCAATGTTACTGTAAAAATCTTGGTGTCCTCACAGAAAAACTCTTGTGTACATTTTGGCTGTTCCTTACCACTCGTGCGAACTACATTTATTAATACAATGTATCTTTGGGGTAATGAGTTGGCAGCTCAGAGTGATCCAGTGAATGCATTAGACATAGTGCTTTACCTGACAGTGGTAAATGTGTTTTAAGTGTTCTTAAAATGATGTCCTGAACTTGAGCACTGAGAAGTCATTGGTCCTTCTGTTTTTCACTTTTTTTCCATTCCCACTAATTATTCTTAACCCTATTGTGCCAGCAGTGCTCTATCATGAATGTTTTGCCTTTTCTCTTCCATTTTAGGTACATATAAGCCTCTCATCACTTTCATAGCAATTTGATAGGTTATATTAGATCTGGGGCTATTCCTGATCATCCCTCTCTGAAAATGGGAAAGACCACTTGTTCTGAAAGGAGGGAGGTGGTGGAAGAGTCAGTGTGTGCTCGGCAGCAAAGGCAGGTCCTCTTCGAGATGCGAGTTATGCTTTTATATGGGCCTAAAACACTTGCATTCTTGAGCGCTTTTTGGACACATTATTTCTTCTCTGGTGGTTGCTGCCATTAATAAGACAGCAACGACACTGTGTGTTCTTTATGAGATAACACATCCAAGCATCTCAATGTGGGGAAGAAGTCCTGTCCTCAGTATAACACTGCGAACTCTCACGCATCACCAAATTGCCAGGAGCACTGGCTGCAGTTCTAGCAGGGGTCACTTAGGGACCCAATTCCCAGGAGGATTTTCTCCCTCTTCTGGCTAAAGAAAGAACCAAAACCTTGCTCGTGCTCCAGGGCACACTGGATGTCCCTGACGCCATTCCTTACTCTGTGCAGGGCTGCAGATCCCAAAGTGAGGGTGTTCTTTGAAGAGGTCTCCCTTTGCAGGAAAACCAAGCACTTTGGGATTAAATGGCAGAGTCCACACACAGAGCCTTGCCCCAGTTTCTCCTGGGTTTCTCTGTGTTCCTCCAGAAGGACCATGGTACCTCCCCTTGTGCTTGTGGTGCTGGTATCAGGGATACCAGCATTACACGTGGAGCGTGTTCAAAGTGTGGAGCTCAGGGAGAAAGCTCAGAATTTGTGTGTCACACCTGGATGTCACTGGCTGCCAGGAGGCACCATTTCATGCTTCCCTCTGCCAGAGCTACTCATGCTTTTGCAGGATGGTGGGCTGAGACAGGTCAGGTCACTTCTCTGGATCTCCACAGGGGTGTGGTGAACTCTGGGCATGCACTGTTTGTCTTATAAAGCAGGATAAGCAGCACCTCTAGCCATCAAATATCTCCTTTCTGGTCAGTGAAAAGTCTGCTCCTCTCTTGGAGAACATTAGAGCAGGCAGCATAAATTGCATGTTCCAGCAAAGTCTTAGTTTATACAACAGGTCTGGGGAGGGGTAGAAGCAAAAGGAGGGGAAATCCTAAGACTTACATTTTGAGGTGTTTATGTTTTTCTCTGTTTTCTATTGCAGACTTCCAGAATTTACTGAAAGTGAAAAGCAAAGAATTAAAGGCACTTATGACTACTTTGGTCTAAATCATTATACTACAGTTTTAACATACAACGTGAACTATCCTGCTGGTATTCTGTCGTATGACTCTGACAGGTAAGAGATGAATGTCAATTATCGGTCAAGTGGAGTATGCACACCTGGAGCCTGGGCTCACTAAGCAATGTAAACAGATAGCAAATAAAGCCATGAGACAGGTGTTTCAACCTCTTATAGCCAATACTACAGAAAATATCTCCAGACAGCACCCATGGTGCTGTTATTTTTACAAAAGCCCAGCAACAGCCCATTTTTTACAGACCTGATGATAAATGTGAATGGCTAAAATAGAACAAAGAAAATTAGAGGATCTACTAAAGGAAGGCATCTGCACCTTTAAGTCTCCCAATGGTTTGGGATCAGCTATAAACAGTATTTATCGTATTTCCTGCCCCTAGTTTACATTTCGAACTGCCAGATTATCCTGATTGATGGGTGCTGCTCCATTTGCTGTTAAACAGTTGTTCCTTCATCACATTGGGTAAATGTAAATTCAAAGCCTAAACAGCTATATCGCTTCATGGTTAAGTACATGTAAGTCAAGGTTTTTCTTTAGATACCAATATCTTTCCCCAGCTTCAAAAGGTAAGCAACAGGGGCTTTCTGTTGAGAAATAAAGTAATGGTGTGACAACACACAGGAGTGAACATTGGCTGTTTTCTGAAATGTTTCCACAGAGAATATATGAAATTATTATAACTTCCTCTGCACCAGCATCCCAGCCCCTGTGGTTTAGCCCCATAGGAGGACACTGGGCTCAGTCTTACGCTCCTGGATGTCGGTGCAAATGGCAATTTTGTGTGCTCAAGCACTGCATTAAACGTTGACTGGAACAAATGGTGTCAAAGGACAAATATCAGGAGCTAACATCACATCCTCAGCTGTAGTTGATTTAAGCACAATGAGACTAAAGCAAAGTATGAGAAGTGTTTCTCGTGAGCACCAGCACCACCTTGGCCTGCTGTACATTCACCAGCTTGTCACAATGTCACCTTGGGTTCAGTTTTCTGTGGAGTTCAGCACTCTGTTTCTCAACCCTGAAGCAATGAGGTGCCAGGCACTTGGGACCGGTCCCTTGATCTGTGTGTCGTCCTCTGCAGGGGTGTAGCTTCAGTATCCGACCGCAGCTGGCTGAACTCTGGTTCCTTCTGGCTAAAGGTGACACCCTTTGGTTTCCGAAAGCTCTTGAGATGGATAAAGGAAGAGTACAACAACCCTCCCATTTACGTGACTGAAAATGGGGTCTCAGAAAGGGGAGCCTTAGACTTAAATGACACTTGGCGAATACATTACTATCGGAGCTACGTTAATGAAGCACTGAAAGGTAGGAATGGTTATTTAAATCTGATCACCCAAATCTCTAGAGAGCACCAGTATTGCACCACAAGCGTGACAAGCTGAAAGACCACTGCCATCACACCTGCAAGTTGCACATCCACGTGGGTTTACTCTGTGTCCATTTGAGACCCTCAGCAGAAAGTGGCCATGGACAGCCATGACTGCAGGGAAGGGTGATTTAAAGAATGAACAAACCCTGGGTTTAGTAGGGTAACTGCAGCTTCCTTGGACAGCTGCAGCTGGTTTCAGCTACACTGTGTTCAAGCAACATCAGGGAAAAGCATTCGTTTGCTTTTCTGATGCAGTGGAGCTGCCATCCAGGTGTTCAGAATGTACCCATTCACTGCCTTTTAGCAGCAAGGCCCCACAGGCACATGTTTAAGCAAGAGTTGCATGTTGATGGCTTTTCTTTGCTCCTAAACCTTTGCTTACTGGACAAAAGCTTTGATTTTTGGAGCCTCCAGCACTGGCAGGCTGACTGAGCTACCCCAGTTGTTCATGAGCTGTAACTTGGCACCTGAACTACCTCAAAGCAACTGAGCTAAGACAGCATGTGACAGATGAGAATGGGGACACAGCGAAACCAGGGAGGCCAGTGTGGCAATAACCTCTCTGTACTTGGCACCCTGCTGCAATATAGTGTCCTGGAACACCTTTGTGCCACTGCTGGCCAGGTGGTGACACCTCCTGTCACCCAGCTGCACAACTAACCTGTTCTCTCTGGTCTTGCTAACAGCTGTTGTGCTCGATGGCGTGGACTTACGAGGCTACACCGCGTGGACGCTGATGGACAACTTTGAGTGGGCAGTGGGCTTTGATGAAAGGTTTGGCTTCTACTACGTGAACTTCACAGACCCTAACTTGCCACGGCTCCCCAAGGCCTCTGCCAGGTATTACTCACAGATGATAAACTGCAACGGGTTTCCGGACCCAGCAACAGGCCCGCATCCCTGTCTGGAACCGGAGCCTGAAGGTAAGTGAGAACTCATGCTTGTTTGTATGTGTGCAACTGATTCTAATCCTAAAAGATTTCCATAATCTATAGTCTTTGAAGACACGACCATCTTCTGCAATATTCTTTTTAAAGGCTCCAGTAGTGCATTGATTAGCGATCAGTTATGACTGAAGACGTTCATGTGGAATTCTGTCACTTCCCTATGCAAAACCAGAATAATGAAATTCTGTGTCCTTGTTTTGCCTCTCTCCAAAGGTTATGTAGCAAAAGTTGTTGCATTGTACTTTTATCTGATTAACAGAACTGCCTAAGATGTTTTCCAGACCACATTCAGTATCTCCACATCATTTTTTTCCTAAACAATTCTGATTACTTTCTATGAATCGGAGTTTTGCGTAAACCTTTGGAAATACTGATTCTTTTGTCATGTATGTGCTCTGAACAGGGGGAGTACATTGAACAGCAACCACTGGTAGGGTGAGGTTTTGGGGATGAGCTGCCAGGGAATACTCACCTCTCCTAGAGCTTCAGGAATTTACGCTGAGCTAGAATTGTGTCAATCACTGATCCCAGTGAATGACAGCTACTGCTGGAGTACTGAATAGCAATGCTGAAAGCCTCGTAGAGGCAGGAAGTAGCAAAGCACTTGTGTACATGACAGAATTCACCTGTGTACTAATGCTTGCTTATTGTTTCCCCAGGGACAGTGACCCCAACAGCCAGCACACCAGAACCGGCTGACAACGTGCACTTTTTGGGATTCGACTTAACATCCCAAAGCGCAGAAATAGCACTGTATGTCCTTTTTGTTTTTACTGCAGTTGGAGCATTGGGCTTGGCTCTTCTTGCATACGTGCATGGAAAATTATCCAAAAAATCCCGTAAAATACTCAGATATAGAACTTAGTAAAATGTAAAGTTTCCACTTAAAGTGTTTGGTTTGGTTTTTTTTCTATTATTAGAAAAGCCCACAGTACCAAGAAAAGAAACCCAGTGCTTGTACTGCTGCAACTGTGTGTCTTGCCTGAGAGATGGCTCCCCAGCACTTTGTTGTTTGCTTCCCAACTTTAAAATACGAAGGAACATTTTGTTTCTGGTAACTGTTTCTTTTCTCCTCAGGCATTATTGATTCGATTTCTTACACACAAAAGTAAAATCACTTGCTCCTGTCTGCACAGGGATTCTGAACTTGAACTTTCATTTGTTCTTGGTTCATCATCTCCTCTTGGATGATACAGGTCTCTTCAGGGAGCACTCTACTGCTTCTGAGTGTTCTTAAGACAAGTTACTGTCTATACTGCTGAAAACTGGCCTAGGGATGGACTATTCTACTGCAGCTACTGTGTTCTCCCTCCTTTCCTTTATTTCCTATACAGTATTTTTAAAATTGTCACCATAAATTATGTATCAGAAATTATTTTAAAAATAATGGAAATTGCCCCAGTACTATGCCTTTACATTTGAATAGAGTACAATACTTAATTAAATTTCCCTTGAAGAATCTGGCACAGCACAGAACACCTGTAATATTTAGCTCTTTAACACTGAGCAACACAGGTTGTACCCTCCCATCCAGGAAGGCTGTGACCCTTCCTCCAAAACAAGAGTTTCCAGGCTCTTGTGTGGCAGCCCTCTGTTAACAACACTTCCATTTTATGTGATAAAGACCCATCTTTTTTCTTCCCGTACTGCAGTCCAGACCCAAAACACTATTTCAGATGTGTTTTACCAGATCTAAATACGAACAGCTCCTGAGAGAAAGGTCATTTAAACTGGAACAAAAAGTTTGTCTGCTGTATTTTAACTTTCAGTGTATGATTCTACTACTCCTTTCCTTGTGACACAAGTACTGCAGAGGAACTTTGCAAGAGAAGACAGTTATGTTTTCTGGAAAACAGTTTATTGAGTGCTCAGGGAATTAAAAACTACAAGGTTTTGCTTGCAGTTGCAGAAGCAAGAAAAAAAGTTAAACATAAATTAGTTACCAGATTTGCTACTTATAGTGCTTCTGAAACCCTCATTTTAATCAGTCATTGCCTACCATGACCTTTATATTAATATCTGGCCCTTACATTTATGTAGCAGAATATTTATAGATTAAAAAGTGCCTTCCTATGGCAGTAGGGAAATGATTATGAAAGCTGACGGAGATTTTTCAGTCTTTAACTCTTTGCTTCTAGGCCTCAGCTACACCCGCTCGATTTTTCTGACTTAGGTGACTTTATTCCATACTCCATTGCAGGAATAAGAATTAAATAATTCAGTCAGTGTAAAATAAGCCCCGCTTGTCCAGAAGCTTTAGTTGACTTAGATCAAATAAGAGGAAAACAAACAAAAAAAGCCAGACAGTGATTACTGCAGTTACTCAAAACTACATCTGTTGTGTAGAATTTCCATTCCAAGTATTGTTTTCATCTTCTCCATCATCTTGAGTCCTCAGTCTATATATTTTGCCTTCTTTTTTGAAGTCATCCCCCTGCTTTTCCACTACTCGTTTCCTGACTGCTTGCCTAGGGTACAAATAACAGTGAGGTTTGACAGTTTCCCCTGGCAATAATTGCATTCACTTCTTGTGTAAATCATGCATCCTTCCTCCTCTTATCCCCAGTGATAGTTTTCTTCAGCCCTTTTTTCCCCTTGGGAAGTAATGCCCAGCTGAAAATGTGTCATTTAGTGGTCAAACTGACAGAATCTCGCTTCCTCTGGAAAGCGCCTGCCAGTGAAGCGATACATGGCTGCCTCATGTGAAACAGCCCAGCAGCTCTCCTGGTGCAGGAGATCTCTCATGCTCCAGGCAATACAAAACCTTAACTGTTTAACCAGACTTCAGCTGCCTAGTTTTCTCGTACAGCCACGCCGTAACAATTTGACATCTGATTTTCAAACTTTTATCTTCCAAACAATATCAGCCCAAGTGAAGCCACGTTTGTGGTTACAGCTGAATTCTCTGTTCATAAATGACTGCAAGGCAATGCTTTTTCTACTCTGTAATTGGAAACTGAAGCAAACAATAACATGGACCTTGCTTAGTCACCCATGTAAAAGTAATCCTAGTCAGAGCTGCCATGTGGTTTACCAGCCACCAAGTAATCCCTTTTAACCAGATGAAGGGTGGTGGCCAGAAACTGCAGCAAGGCAGCAGTTAAGAGATGGGCACAGTTGAGTTCCCCTCTACAAGATGGAAACAATTCCACCAAGTGAAACAAGAGAAACAGCTGCCTTCAACATCTGGATTACCTGCTCTGCTCAATGCTGCTGGACGTTGAAGGAGTTGAATGGTCTTGCTGATGAGCGGATCGCACAGCGGACTGCGACGGGGGTGGACTCGTAAACAGAAAGTTGCTAATAAATCTCCAAACAGCTAAGAGGGGATACAGTATCGTGCCCAGGAACTTCCACAGATCACTGCCTGAAGCCTGAACAACTGAAGTAGCAGGTCTTCCTGCCTGGTCATGAACACATAAAGCAAACTGGTCAGATATTAAAGTTGTGCTCTTGTAGAGTAGTTAACACATAATTTGGAAGCAGTGCAGTAGACACAAGAGAACTCCTTTGGTTACACATTAGGCAAGTATCTATGCCACTGTTTATCTGCTTCAGAAAAAATCCTTCTATCAGTCCTGACAAAAATTGGGGTAATTTTGCAAATCTGTCTCAGACTCAGACCAAAAATCAAGGCAAATATTATCATAGCCAACTAAACGCAGCAATACAGCTACAGTACTGCTCTTTGCAATGAAACGAGAAGCAAACGAACCAAAACCCAACACCTACCGGCAGCAACACTACTGAAGCACTGGGCGCTAACTCTAGGTCCAGTAATTTCTTTCCATAATCTTCTCTGGTAAACTCCCTTCTGGGAAACATTGTCGCCAGTGAAAAATTGCCATAAGCATTACCAACCGTCTATGAAAATATAAAGAAAACATTTTATTTATTACTGTTCACTTTCAAACAACTGCACACTTGCCAGTGGAGTATACCTTGCCATACTGACCCAAGAGTTCGATATCAAACTATCAATCATCTTCAAATAGAGAAACAAAGAATGTTTCATAGCCTGCTATCTGTACCTAACAATATACTGCAGTAATACAAAGTCTTTGTATTGCAGTCACCAGAAAAGGCTGCTACAAAAACCCCCTTCAAATAAACAAAGCAGCAAGCAGTGAGTGACAATTCCACCATAATCAACAACGAGTCAATGCTACACCAAGTTGCAGTCAGCATATAGCTAAGAAACAAAACACCAATTTACCTGGGCAGCAAACTGCCTTGCTTCTTCCAGTCGTGCTTCGGATGGGAACTGGTTAGTAAAGGAAGATCCGTCTGGGAGGCGGAACTGAATCCTGGCTATTGCACTGCAGGACACGTATTGGGGTCAGTCAGCATAGGAACAGTTACAGACAAACGCTCCTGGGGCTTCAGCGTATTTCAATACTTTAGAGTATTGAAATGTGGAAGAGAGGGACAGTCATCCTCCTCACAGCAGTGCAGATGGGTTCTAAGTTTGGATCCACAGCTGATAACCATCTGCTTACATATCACAACGCATCTCCTCTGGGTTTTATCAGAGTCCAAGACCCGTCATAATTCAAACAAGACATTCACATCAATCATGCAAAAACTGAATAAATGAATGAAACAGAAACCATATTTCTTGTACTATGAGGGCATAGACATTTAAGCTGGCTCAGCAGTGACTCTGTATTCAGCTAGCTATGGCCCAGCATTACTGTTTGAGTTGCAACACCAACACAGGCTGTTAGTCCCATATGTGCCCTCTGTTCAGGAGCAGCACTGCACTCATGGTGGCTCCATAGCTTCACATAATGTCTCCACAGGTCAGAACATTTCTTAGAGCAGTGGTGTTGGGCAAAGGAGACAGCTCCGACCCAGCCAGCCGACTAGCCCAAGGCAAGCTTTGCTGAATCCAAGCCAATTGCACACAAAGCCAACAAGCTCTGTCGGCACCATGCTCCCCAGCAGAGTTTTGACATTATCGAGTCATTATTATCATGTTCTCACCTAGCCCCCGTTATATGTGGTATTTAAATTAAAAAATCAGGCAGAAAAAGCTCTTATCTAACTCAAATAACACACAAGGAAAAGCTGATAGTGTTTCATAAATGGGAATATCAAAAGGATAAAAGTTATCAGAACATAATATTCATGTAAGTAGCTGGAAATAAATATTATAAAAGAAAGCCAACTCTTTATGTCACTATTTAAACAGTTCAACGTGGCATCAATTAATAGATTAGGATATATATTACATCTCTTGAAACTTTAAGTTTCTTTACCTCTCCCCCAAAAATATACACCTCTTTCTCTACAGCAACTCACCTTCGCTCCCTTTGAGATGCTTCTTTTCTGGCCTCTATTTCAGCCTGTTTAGCCTGAAGTGCTGCAGCTTTTGCAGCTTCTGCTTCTTCCTTCGATTTTGCAAAGCGAGCTGCTCTCTCAGCACGATCCTGCAAAAGGACCAAACAGAAACCTTAACTTCTACCATAAATTGTAGCTTAATATCCATTAAAACAGAGCGCTACGGTCTGTTCTCAGCACACAACTACATAGATAGAAGCAGGCCATATGGAGAAAGAACAGTACTGCTGCACAGAACTACACGCTGCCAAATTGCACAATCGCTTGCCATTAGCCAAGATGACAACTTTCAATGAGTCACTTCATGCAAACAGTTGTTAATAATCTTCCTATGTAAGCCGAACACTACAGTGAAGAGAAAGGGAAAAAAATCTTATGACAAGTTACACGATTAGTGTAACTTGTGTTCTAGGCCAAGAGCTAGTAATGAGCAGGGATTGCAATTGTTACCAACTGCTAATAGCCCTATATATACACATACATACAGGCTTGGAAAATAATCATCACCACCATTCTGAGACCACAATTAAATATTCCCTGTGCTTCTGGTCCAGAACTATGCTTAAATTCCAATTAATTTTTATGCTTAAGTGACAACTCACCACCGGGCTCAAAGAGTAAGAGAGAAAAGTTGGTATGTTCATTCAGATATAAGAGATCACGATGAATATGAAAGCAGAAGCTTCATTGTATACACAGGAAATGCTACTTAAAACTAAAATGCATAAAATTGTTATAATACAAGACCACAGGATTCCAAACAGAAAAACTGACAACCTTTCAAAGTGTAACTGAATGAGAAAATTTATCCTTTTAGCACACTGCTGGCATCTGTGAGAGGGAGAAGCAGCAAGCTGTCTGCCATAATGAAAGATTTACCATTGCAATCTGCTGTCTGATGCGCTCTCTAGCAGCCCTCTCCTCTGCCTTCTCTCTGTTCCTTTCCTCTAACATACGTTTTGTCAATTCTTCTTCCTGTCGTCTTTTGTACTCCAACATTTCTTTACCAGTTTTTCTCCGTTCAATTTCTTTCTTAATTTCTTTCTGGATAAACAACAGAGACACAAAAATTGAACTGCAAAATTGATTTGGACAAGAGTAAGACAAGACTGAAGTGCACTTGTTTATAAAGGAATTAAGCATTTATTTAAGTAAGATTATAAAAAAAATTGCAAGTGGTTTGACATTTCTGTGTTACCTGTTCTTCTTCTTTCCTTTTCTCTTCTCGTCTTTCTTCAAGCTTTTTTGTTATTCTAAATTTAAGAATGAAGTGAAAAATCTTAAAATTGCAGTATCTACTGTTAACATTTTTAAATTTTAACAAAGCATTTGCAAACACTTACAGAAGAACGGAACACATGAAAAGAGCATGAACTGTAACACAGTGCTGATACCCGATGTTACAGTCACGATTCATTCACATGCGGGTGTACCAGCCACAACAAGATGAGGTGGTGATTCACCATCTACTTTCCAACTTTTAACGTATTCCTTCTGTCCTTATCCACTCAGTAAATGCAGAATCTTACATATTCCTACTGTTGAACCAACTTGGAAGACATACAATAAGCAAATACTGTCTATGATCTGTGGCAAGAGAAATGTTAGATGTCAATCTCTTCTTAGCTATGTAAGCCATCTGGCTTCTTCTGCACATCACTTCCTAAAATGGAAAGCAAATAATATATAGCACTGACATAGATGCACATGCATCTGTCTCTTCTATCCAGAAAGGTGCTTTAGAATAAGGAGAGACTTAACAAAACCCAGTCATTTACAACATATTTTAAGTCTAGGGAAAGGGCAAGCATGAACAAACAAGATGAGATGTCAGATAATGAGAAAAATTTTGTTTGTACGGTAGCTGGTTGGCTTTTTTAAAAAGAAAATGGTAATTAGGACAGAGCTTGGCCTCTTTTTTCCCCCTGTAAGAAATGCTGTAGCTATATAGAAATATGGCACAATTTAAGATTAATGCACATTTTAGAAAGGGACTTTGGTATTTATATATTTTTAAAGTATTTTATATTTATTATATTTATATTAAAATATTGTCTGCATTTTCTTATCAGTGGTAAGTAAATATTACACTTATTGTCCAACAACTTTGGAAGTAAACTGAAATTAAACATGAAAAAGTTAAAAAATGTATTTTAGCAGTATAAATAATCCTATTTACTACGTATGTGTTACTGGTTTTACAGAGGGTATTACAAATAGTATCACTCTTACAGATGGTAAAAAACAAGTTTATCCACAAAATCTTGTATCTAAAAACAATCAACGTAATGAATGAACCATGTATTGAACCAGATGTTTCTGGCCACCATACTTTAAAATACTACAATTAGCACTGCTCATCAGGCCTCATTACTGTTCGCTGATCGAAACAGAAGCACAGTCTCAGAACAGGATTCCTCTGGCCGTTTCAATATGCCTTGACTACAAACAGTCATCAAAAAGGCAAGAAAGAAATGATGGCATCCGTGTCAAAAATCTAGGTTACCACTTTATTACCTCAGTTGCAAGTGCTTTCAGTTCAATGTTTTAACTCCTTCAAAATTTCTGCAGCAACCATATTGTCTGTATTTGACTTATATCAAAGTAAGGAGAATATTTTTAGTTTTCCAGATTATCCTTTTCTTTCAGAGTACATGAAAAAAAGATTAATTTAGAAGCTGTTTTTATATCAACCCTAGTATTGTCACAGACATCTAAACAAAAATAAGACCATGTTTGCCAGATGATAACAGAATAAGCACAAAAATCCTGTAATGAAGCCTGTTTGTTTAAAAGAAACCCGAAGAAACACACCAAAACTGCCTCTTGAGAAACAAACACAATACATTAGGAAGTCTGCAAAAGATTTACCTTTCTACTTTGAGTGTAAGATCATTCACAGGCTGAGCATCACTCACTTGCTCATCTGAAGCATTAGCTACTTCCTGGCTTGCTTGACCTGAATTTGCTCCATCTTCAAGTGATTTACAAGAAAGTAATGCACAAGAGAAAAAGAAAAGGTATATTCCTTATCAGAAAAGATTACTGTGCTCATCATTAGCCATAACTTGCAATTACGAGAATTTCTCAAGGGAATATGAGGTTCTGCTATTTAGACTCCACCCAGCAATTTGGTTTCAGGTTACTAACCCAAAAAAACTTGAAAAACTGAATCCTATTTCAAGAAAGCATACACAAGTTTTATTGTATTATAAACCACAGATTTTTCATTCATTAAAACTGAGCAGAATGACAAGTTATTCTTCCCTCAAGACTTGCAAGAAGCATGCTGGGATACCCAAGCTTTTCCTGAACGAGTCCACTCAATATTTTGCTTTTTATGTACCATCATATAACAACTTAAGAAACAGAAAACTATTTCAGAAGCAAATTAGCCAGCATTTGTGTACAAATACCAACCATTACCAGCAGAAGGTTGCATTGTCTCAGTCATAACAGACTCGGGAGAGTCACAACACTCCGCTGCTCTGGATTGTGTATTTTCTGGAGCACCATGAGATGGAGAGGAGGGACAGGGAGCAGATGACTGACTGCCGTTTTCCAAAGGCTGCCCTTTTACAGTGTGCATCTAAAGAATTGGGGAAACAAAATTAGACTATGAGAATTCAAATATTTTCCACAGGTTCAAAGGTCAGGACTAAACTCTTTTTTTTGGAGAATCAGTCCCATTTAAAATATAACACTAAACTTTAAGCAAGCATTACCTGTTTAACTTTATGAATTCTGGTAACAAGCTCTTCAACAGAAACACTGCCAGCAATTACTTCCAGAGGGATTCCATTGTCCCCTATAAAAAAACTGGATGGAACGCACACTACGGGATCTGCACAGCAACAGTTAAGGGCAACAAGCAACAAAAGTCTATAAAGTAACTTTAAAAGGAAAAGCAGAAGTCCTCCACCCAGTTGCCAAGTAATCAGTGTCAAGGGAGAAAGGAAAAAAGACGCTAACAAAAACGCTGGAAAACATTACAGAGTCGAGTATTTCATCTTTTCTTTGAAATGGTTTAAGCCAAAGTACTTTTCTCCAACACACATGTATCAAACAACCAATTATGCTTTGACTTGATTTTGTTTTAGTGTGAGACAACATCTTAGACACTAATGAACACTTTACAGCATTAAGAAAATCCAAGTTGAGGGACTGAATCCTCTATCTCAGCACACACAATTTCTGAGCTATATGCAGTGACCTATTTAAGCTGGGCAGACATTTACTGAACTTCATACCTGTGTATCTAGTAGAACCCAGTCTACTACTTGTTCTACCTCTGTAACTCTGAACTCCAGATAATAATTTAAAGCACAGCTTGTTTGTTTTCTAATGCTGATTAGTAATACCAATAGGTTTTTTACATAAAGCTTTGGATAACTGTCTATTTGGAGAATTACACAGAATTAACATAAAAAACCCCAACTAGCTCACTTTCTTTAAGAACTGACAACCAGTTGAATACACAGATGGTATCTTTTAACTACTCAGTTAATTGCATATTTCTGTGCCATGAGAAGTATTTTCTAATAACATTTCTTGTACATATTTTTCTTAGGAACAGTATTCACTTGTAAAGAGCAATTATCTGTAATCATAATGTAGCATCTGAATTGATCTCAAAGGATACAAATTTGAGAAAACTGCAGGCATGCTTCACTGTTTAAAAGAAAATATTAGTTCAGGAAGAGCAATCACTTTGCAACAACTTTAGACTAAGTCTTTTATCATAAAAATAACTGTTCCGCTACCACACACAACTATTTAAATACTTGAGAGAACATTAAAAGCAAATTTGCATTGAAGTTTCTCATTAACATTTTGCATAAGTGTTGACATGGTGACAATCCCTGGTTATCACAGTTGACCTCATAAGATTCACGGAAACAGTAAAATGAGGGCAAGTGCTAAGAAGCAACTCAAGAAAAAAAGACATCAAGTCTACTGAGTACAAATAATACACTAAATCTAATAAAATGTCTATAGAGCATTTCAAAATAATACAACTTCTGGAAATGTCAGTGCCCTTTCTGCACACATATACATAACAAAAACAGTTGAGTAATTTAGCCAGGACCTTCAATGCTTCTCTATTCTATGTGTTACAACAGAGACAAACATTTTCTCTGGGGCTTTACAGATCTTTATCTTTCTGAACTCATAAAAGTTTTTAAATTCATTACATAACTTGGCAAATCAAGAACTGCCTCAACAACCCTTGCATTTTGATTCTAGCTTTTTTACATAACTGTTGTGTCTCTTCCTGTCGAAAAAGGACAACCTCAAGCACTCTTTTACTAATACTGAGATACAGTCTGAAATACACAATGAATATTATGCAGAGCATAACAGCAAATTTGGAATTTTCTCAGGCTCTACTGGGTTCAGAAGTACTGAATTCACTTATGTTCTGGAACCCTGTATTTAGACTACCTCCAAATCAGGGCAAGGACTTCAAAAGCCTCCTACTCTCATCATCATCAAAGAGACTGCGTAAGAGACAGAATTAGAATAGGATCAAACCTTTTGGTGTCGATTTTAATAGCAACGAAACCATCTGAGGCAGCCTCAGTCACCTTCTCATCTTCCCACCTTGCAGCCATCTCAGTAGATTGTTCATCCTCACCTGCAAGATACAGCACACGTGTGAAACCAAACACACCACATACTACTGTCTCTGCTCTGATTTTAGCTTTGCTTCAACTCCTTGGAATCGATTTTGAAAGACACTCTTGTGATTACTTTAACCTTTGAAAGACACTCTTGTGATTATTTTCAAGCTAGTTTTTTAGGCTGAGGTTTTTTTTTCTGTATTCTGGAGGCAATTCACTCCAGCTGATTTGCCTTGCTAACACGCCAAAACCCTAACACACCAAAAATCCTTCCAAGCCAGCAAGCATGTAGTTTTCAGCTGTATGATGAGTTGGTCCAAGGGAGCAGAGAGGACTGAATCATGCAGATGGAACAGAGAGGGAGGAACTGGAGGTGATGGTGAGTCCAAGGGCTGGCTTGATTGCATCATCTCATTGCACAGCCACCAAAGGGCCTCATTGCCATGTTACAGGGAGTATTCTTGCACTCCAATGCTGTGCATACACCCCTGATGTGCAAGCAGATCCCACAGCACAGTCATGGAAACACTGCTTCTTCCTGACCTGCTAACACACAAACTATCCACTGCTTACCTACTGGTACACCAGCTGCTAATAGGTTAAACTACATTTTCAACCCCTTGTAAATATATAATTTAGCAGGCAAGGTTTCACAGTTTGATGGTGTTAAAATAAAAAACACAAACCAAAGAGCATTTATTTGCAGGATTACTTGTAACTTAGTTTTGTATTCCAGTTCCTGACATGAACAGTAACAGGAGGGGAGAAAAGGAGTGAGGAGCACACAGAAGAGGAGTAAGAGTAGAAGAGCAACTATTTAATAAGGGAAACTGAAAAGGTGTGCTGGGGCCACAGGTTCGGAAGTGTTATTTTAATCAGAGAAAACAACATCAATCATACTTTTATCCTCCAAATCATCAGTTTAGTGAGGATTTGGGTTAATAAACAGATTCTGATGAATACTAACCATCTTTCAACAAGTAAACTGGCCTGCAACCATTTGTTTATCTTCAATCTGTTTTATTTCCTAGCAGCTTGGCATCAACTGTACTCTTGATGAAGAATTTGAGTCACAAGTACAGAAGTATAGTAGTCCATTATTCAGTGACAACAACAAACTACTTCTTTGTTTCATCCCAGTTGCCATTTCATGCAGTATTTTTCACTTGTAAAGATCAGGAGTTACATGTGCAGTTCCCTGGTGAAGCACTGCTGCCTTAAGGTCAGTGCTTCTCAGAGAGAAGATACACTGATTTTGGAAGTGTTTTCCAACCATATGTATTGATTTTTCCCTGGCAGTACTGGAGCAAATAAGCAAGTATTCATCTGTATTACTATTATTCTGCATAATCAAGTGTTTAGGGTATTTTATGTTGGAACTTTTCTTCTTTCTTTAACTGCAGTACTTTCAACCGTGGTCAAGGGATGCAGCTGTTCTGCCAAGAGAGGTTCAGCCTCCTCCCCCATTTCCCAACACTCGGACAGCTGCTTCACCACACACTTTTTCAAAAGGACATGTGCTTATCCGATTAGGCTACTAAAAATACCTAAATGCTTGCCTAACACTAGCTTTTCCATACAAACAACTGCTGTAGAAAAAGGAAT
>NW_010202553.1:29623-33743 GCF_000695765.1 Mesitornis unicolor
ACAAACAGGTCAGAGATAGTTCACAGTACAGTCTCCGAGAGACGTAACCCGTGAATGAAAATGCTGATAACTCACATTTTATATAGCTCTTTGTCATGAAGCACAGTTTAATTTTGTGACTACCCACAAAAGAGCTGCTTATAGCCATTTTGATAACCCTTTCTCCTTTGGGGTTTAAAGTTCATTTATTACAGTTTTGTAGTAGTAATTATATCCTGAAATGAAAACTACCAGGTCACAGGAAAAGCATCAGAAAAGTCAAGAGATCAAACTGAACAGACCTTGACATAATTCATAATTCCACTAAACACCGAGCTACCACAACTGCCTCAGAATTCCAGTTCCCAATGCTCGCAGATGCCTTATGTTTCTCAAATAAAGGCACTGCTTTATTTCACTTACTGGAAAGACGGAAACACCTGTACACAACTCACAGTCACACTTGCTCATCTCTTAAACCACTGTTTCTACAAACGTTACTAAAAAGAAACAGAAACATCCTTAGCTTGAAGTTTTTAAATTTTTCTCCTCCTCATTTTTTCATTTCCGAAAAGCACTTTCTATGAGTAGCCTGGTGTTTCCATGATCACAACATGTCTAATTTTTGGAAAGAATAAACACCCCGATCAGAACAGAGGGGGTGTCTGAGGAGGTCTCATATCAAATGAACAATTAACTTCAGATTAACAACTCAAATAACTGAGTTATTTTAACTCTGCAAGCTAGAAAAACCATCCACAGAACACCTACCAACAAGATACCACAGACGTTCACCAGACCTGTTTCAGTATCAGGAATGCTTGTTCCCTGTGCAGCAGCAGAATCGACTCACAATTATTTGATGCCACAAAGTAACTCGTCTGATCCCCAAACACAACTTCCTTGCTTTGTGTGTACAGAAGCCTCTAATCTAACATCTCACCTTAATATTACAGATTCACAGAACGTTAGGGATTGGAAGGGACCTCAAAAGCTCATCCAGTCCAATCCCCCTGCCGGAGCAGGAACACCCAGATGAGGTTACACAGGAAGGCGTCCAGGCGGGTTTTGAATGTCTCCAAAGAAGGAGACTCCACAACCTCTCTGGGCAGCCTGTTCCAGTGCTATATTTAAAATAATATTTAATAATAATATTTAAAATCAGTTTTGTAAGGCAGACACACTTTACCTCATGCTCCCTGAAGAGTATGGTGCAACCTGTTTTCTTGCAACTTCCCGTGAATTCAACAGGCTCTTTAATGCACTTACACAACTGCATCACCAGAACATGCTACAAAGGTTTTAAAAACTCAACTAAAAAATGTTAGGATCATAGCTGCAAACAAAAATGTTAAAAAAAAACCCTGGCTGAACAACACGCAACTGCAGTCACAAACACCACCTCATTGTTAAGATAAACAGCCACATTATTCCTTGCTTGACTGGAAAATACTCTAGAATTAGAAAGGCTAATCCATTTCTACATTTCTAGCACTTGTTCAGAGAAATGCAGTGAAGAGGGAGAGAGAGACAGATGGTAGCAGAAACCTAACAGAGATGGACCTAACAGAACTCAATAATTTTGGTCAAGTCTATCCTCCACAGTGGCCATCCTAAAATTGAGTTAACTTATATTTTCCACTTCCGTTTTCTTTTTCTTTATTAATTTTTTGTCTGAATATGTGTTATTGGACGAAGTGTACAAAACAAAACAAACCAAACACTGAACACTTCTCAAAGCATGTTTTTCTGCTCAGAAAGCCGCTTTCAAATGTTTGTCTCTGATGGCTATGGACAAGCACACAGTGCTAAGATCCAAAGTTACCATCACCACCAGACGTGTGGTTTTAAACGTGGATCTACTCAAACAACAAACCCAATCACTGCTAGCATAAAAACAAGACTATTCTTTCAGCACTTGGCATTTATCAAACACACCTGGTTCCACACATGGTGAGAAAGTCTGTTCTTGGGCTGCCCAGCTGGAATAACTGTGATCAGCTCTGTCCCAGGTCTGCTGCCCAGATCCCACTGTTCCTGGGCTAGACCAGAACTCAGCAGAACCCCTCGATACTTTCATTTTGGAGATATGCTCGCCCTATGTAACACTCTCTCTTTTTCAGGGCTCATAAAAACAAGCAAAGCGAAACAAACCAAATCAAGTCCTTACAGCATACTATAATGTCAAAACTCAGTTACATCCCTGCAATCATATATTTATCTCCACTGTATATCTACATATTCCTACGTCCAACTACTCACCCAAAAGAAATGGCCAGTTTTGTGTACAATCTTAGTTTCATCAAAAATACTGGAAATAAGTTACAAAGTGCACTTCTCCATCTCTAATATATTTGTATCAAGTCCAAAGTACTCATAGGTACAGAATTTCTATTAAAAAATATTTGTGGTGGTTAACTTTGGCTGGACACCAGGTGCCCACCAAGCCGCTCTATCACTCCCTTCCTCAACTGGATAGGGCAGAGAAAATACGACAAAAGGCTCGTGGGTCAAGATAAGGACAGGGAGAAATCACTCAGCAATTACCACCACCACCAAAACAGACTCAACTTGGGGAAATCAGCTTGATTTATTACCAATCAGAAGTCAGAGTAGGAGAAATAAAACCAAATCTTGAAACATCTTCCCCTCACCCCTCCTTTTTCCTGGGCTCAACTTCACTCCCAACTTCTCTACGTCATCCCCCCTCAGTGGTACAGGGGGATGGGAAAAGGGGTTGCAGTTAGTTCATCCCTTGTGTTTGCCGCTCCTTCCTTCAATGGAAAATGTTCCTCACGCTCTTCCCCTGCTCCAGCATGAGTCCTTCCCACAGCCTGCAGTTCTTCGCAAACTGCTCCAGCATGGGTCCCCCTGGGGTCACAAGTTCTGCCAGCAAACCTGCTCCAGTATGGGCTCCTCGGGTCCTGTTAGGAGCCTGCTCCACTGTGGGCTTCCCATGGGGTCACAGCCTCCTTCGGGCATTCACTTGCTCCGGCATGGGGTCCTCCACAGGCTGCAGGTGGATCTCTGCTCCACCATGGACCTCCATAGGCTGCACAGGGACAGCCTGCATCACCATGGTCTTCACCACGGGCTGCAGGGGAATCTCTGCTCCAGCGTCTGGAGCACCTCCTCCCCCTCTTTCTTCACTGACCTTGGTGCCTGCAGAACTGTTTCTCTCACAAATTCTCAACTCCTCTCTCCAGATGTTTTCTTCTCTCCTCTTACCTTTGTTATCCCAGAGGCACTACCACTGTTGCTGACTGGCTCAGCCTCAGCCAGCAGCAGGTCCGTCTTGGAGCTCTTATCAGTCATGGGGGAACCTTCTGGCATCTCCTCCAGAAGCCAATCCTGTAGCCTCCCTGCTACCAAAACCTTGGCATGCAAACCCAATACAGAGCTTCTGAAACACCCAAGATATTTAGCAGAAAACCTTTAACCCTGAGTAGGGAGGAAGATCAGCCTTTAACTAAGCCACAGCACATCGTGTTTCACAGGTACAGACATTGTTGCAAAACACTTGTGCCTGGAAGCTTCTTGCTTTTACCACCTGGCTTTCCATTTAATTTTGTACAACATTCTATGATGATCTCATTATTGATGATGAAGGCAGAGAGCTATCAGGTGGGCACTGCAGGTAAACACACTGAACTATGTTGTGGAAAAAAAATCCATTGGTAAAAGGCTTTCATGTCATAGCACCCACCTGCCATCATAATTCACGGGGTTTAAAATGCTGCCTTAAAGCCTGGATACACTACCCCATCTCTTCCTCCAACACCAACAGAGCATGCTGTGGGCTGAGGAGATCTTGATTTCTAGCAGTCTGTTTACTCTCCAGCAGAAAATGCCGTTCTCCAAGTATAAGGAGAGTTCTGTCAACAGAGCAATTTAACTGCACTTTTCTGTTCACATTCCCCCTTGGGAGTGAACCTCTCCTTGAAGCTATGTAATTCCATGGTTCAATAATTCTTTAGGGAGCACCACCAGTCACATGTTTAGCATGGTTGTTTTTCATATGAGGCATCTGAAAAACTTAAAGCCATGAGCACTTAAGGCAATAGCGAAGAAAACCAAAAGAAACAACACATACATAAAAACACAAGAAGAAAGTTAAAGAGCCTGTCTACTGTTCTCTTTC
>NW_010202553.1:33774-34137 GCF_000695765.1 Mesitornis unicolor
CTAATTTTTCCAGACAGAAAGGCACCGTACACAGACAGTGTGAGTTTCCATAGGTTTCCTTTACCAGTCAGTTACAGAACAAACACTATAGGTAACTCCAAAGAAGAAGGACACTGTACACAAACAGCTAAGAGGTAGAGCAGGAAGAACTGAGGTTTATGCAAGGATAACACGAAGGGAAAAGCAAAACATCGAAAAAATCAATTTCACTGCTTAGGGCAATGTGTAAAGGCACGATGTACCGTAACAAGGGCAAGCCTGGGGACTGGAACATCTCTACAGCAGGCCCCGCACCGCCGGGCAGCAGGGACTCGTACTGACACAGCAGAAATCCCTGCACGGCGGGAGGGGGAGGCGGGGAAG
>NW_010202554.1:0-841 GCF_000695765.1 Mesitornis unicolor
CCAGATGACTGGAGGTTGGCCAATGTGACGCTCATCCACAAGAAGGGACAGAAGGAGGATTTGAGGAACTATAGGCCTGTCAGCCTGACCTCGGTGCCTGGCAAGATCATCCTGAGTGCCATCAAGCGGCATGTAGAAGACAACCCAGGGATCAGGCCCAGCCAACATGGGCTTAGGAAAGGAACAATCTCATCTCTTTCTATGACTGGGTGACCTGCCTAGTGGATGAGGGGAAGGCTGTGGACGTTGTCTACCTGGACTTTAGTAAAGCCTTTGACACCTTCACCCACAGCATCCTCCTGGAGAAGCTGGTGGGTCATGGTTGGGACAGACATACCCTTTGCTGGGTAAAAAACTAGCTGGGTGGCTGAGCACAGAAAGTTGCAGTGAATAGAGTTAAATCCAGATAGTGGCCAGTCACAAGTGATGTTCCCTAGGGTTCAGTGTTGGGGCCACTTTTGTTTAATAATTTTATCAATGATCTGGATGAAGGGGCTTTGTAAATTTGCAGAGGACACCAAACTGGGGGTGAGTGTCAATCTGCTGGAGGGTAGAAAGAGGCTGCAGAGGGACCTGGACAGGCTGGGTCAATGGGCAGAGGCCAATGGCATGAAGTTTAACAAGACCAAGTACAGGGTCCTACACTTTGGCCACATTAACCCCATGCAGAACTAGAAATTGGGGGAAGAGACAGCGGCCCAGCAGAGAGGGACCTGGGAGTACTGGTTGACAATCGATTGAACATGAGCCAACAGTGTGCCCAGGTGGCCCGGAAGGCCAATGGCCTCCTGGCCTGCATCAGGAATAGTGTGGCCAGCAGGACTAGGGATGTAATTCTCCC
>NW_010202554.1:1239-2243 GCF_000695765.1 Mesitornis unicolor
TCCAGAGAAGGAGACTCCACAACCTCTCTGGGCAGTCTGTTCCAGTGCTCTGTCACCCTTACAGTAAAAAAGTTTTTCCTTATATTTTCCTTATTAAGATGAGAGGGCATCACCTGAAGTCACGCCAGGGGAGGTTTAGGCTGGATATTAGAAAGCACTTTCTCATAGAGAGGGTGATCAGGCATTGGAATGGACTGCCCGGGGAGGTGGTGGAGTTACCATCTCTGGAGGTGTTTAAGGAAAGGCTGCATGTGGCACTTAGTGCCACGGTCTAGCCGATGTGGTAGTGCTAGGTCATAGGCTGGGCTTTATAATGATGATCTCAGAGGTCTTTTCCAGCCTCAATAATTCTGTGATTCTGTGATTCTGTGACAACACAGTATCTCTAGAAGCAGCCTCCCTATAGCTGATCACTTTTTTCCAGTCTCTTACAATGAGGAGGGATAATCACTTCCTCTGCTTTCTCAGTACACTCACCCATCTCCTCTTGTCCAGTCCCCTGTCAGGGAAAAACTCCAAAACCGTGATAGCTATCAAACTGTGAATTAACAATACCCTCTCAAATATATAATGAAGCAACAAAGAGCCCTAATAAAGTGGATCTCTGAACAATTCCTCAGCAGAACAGCAGCTAAAGAGGCTCAATCTGAATGAATATTAGAAATACAAAGGAAATTGGCTCCCAAGTTTCTGAAGTGTTTGGTTTTTTTTTAGTGTTGTACAGGTGGAGCACAGCAGCAAGTGATAGCAGAACCCTTCAGTATCGTCCCCAAACATCTCTTTAGCGCTGAGTCACAGAGACCTCAGAGGCAATGAAGTTGTACATCCCGCTTGGTGTATCTGTAGGATGTGTAGGAGAAAATGAACAAAGCAAAGATGTAAAGTGAGAGAATCTCAGACAGAGCTATGCTATACCAAACATACTGTGTTTGCAGCTAGCTGTACAATAAAAAGATGTACCATAATGCAAGATGACCTACGGACTCCGAGACAACTCTGTAAGA